>NC_133622.1:175041081-175186081 GCF_048593235.1 Sminthopsis crassicaudata
TTATCCCTGAGAATTAAGATGGGGATGATGATTCTGATAATAGCAATTATTATTATTAATAACTAATTTAGATGGCACCTTAATGTCTGCAACCCCTTTTCTCATATTATGATATGATTTTAATAGTCTGCTTTTTCATGAAACCACCAAATAGTTATCTTAATTCAATCTTTTTTATTGCTTGTTGTTCTTGTGAGGATGGGAAGGAAAAGACTAGGAAAAGACATTGGGGACAAAGGGAAATGAGGAAACAATTTCTGTTTTGCCTCTTGATACTATTAATGCATATTCTGTACTTTTGCAGTCTTTAGGGGCCGCCTTCCCAGGGAGTCATCTCTGCAGGTGCTTTCATTATTTTCTCTGAGGAACACTCTTTTTGAGAGGCATAATGGACTTTCTACCACCCACTCTGAGAACCCTTCCTTTTCATCGTTTCTTTCTGGTTCAATCCTCTCTTTGACATTTTACCCCATATATTTTGTTTGGACATCTGTAACATCAACAATAATAGTAATAATAATTAATAATAACAATAATAATACCTAGCATTTATATAGCACTTTAAATTTTTCAAAGTGATTTACAAATATTTTCTCATTTTATCTCAGAGCTATCCTATGATTGTCCCCATTTTGCAGATGAGAAAACATCTGTCAATTAGAGTTTAAATAACTTGCCTAGAGTCACACAATTGACAAGTGCTTGAGAGAGGATTTAACTCAAGTTTTACTGACTCCAATTTTCAGAATTCTACCCACTACATCAGCTGGATGTTTCAGAGTGTATACTTGTGTGTTATCCTTTGATGGGCTCAGTTTCCTCATCTGTAAATTATAATAATAATAGCACTTACCTCCCAGTCTTATAAAGATCAAATACAAGAAAATTTAAAAGTCCAACAGTGTCTGGCATATAGTAGCTAAATGTTAGCTATTATCATCATCAGCATCATCTTTGTCATCATGATCATTTAAATAAACCTCTAATATTTGTGGAGTACTTAATATTTGAACTTCATAGCTGCTTTGATAATAAGTACTATAGATATTTCAATCCCCCTTTTAAAGATGAGCAAAATGAGATGTAGAGATATTAATACCATCATCATCATGATGATAGCTCACATTTATATAACACTTTCAGATTGGAAAATCACTTCACATACCTTATCTTACTTGATTTCATGACAATTCTTAAAGCAGATATTATCATTATCCCAATGTATGACTGAGGCTGAGTGGTTAAATAACTTGCCCAGGATCACACAGCTGATCTATTATCAAAGGCAACATTTGAACAGAAGTCTTTTTGACTGAATCTGGCACTCTATTTAGTAGACTCAGAAAGATCCAAAATATTCTTACCAAAACACTAATTCATAATGATAGTTTTGTAACTGAACACATCTGTCTGTGGTCATTCAAGCTTTCCTTCCCATCCCTATCCCCTGTCTCAGAATGGGAGTAGTGGTTCTTAGAGCTTCAATTTCCTTTCCTTATGTGAGTGATTGCTCTGTTGTGCATTCATTTCCTTCTAATAACCTATTGATACAAATGGTTACAATTTGCCAATTTGGCTATTAATAATAAATTGACCAGCAAAGCCTATCACCAAGTGCCAAAAAGATTATTTGGGATCAAAATGATGTTGTCAGAATAAAGTATTTTTACAGACTTCATAGGGGAAAAATCATCTTTTGTGCATCTGTGCATTTTTTAGTAGGTGGAAATCCTCTTTTTTTTTCTGTAATCCCAAATAACTGTCTTTTAGGGGAGAGTTTTGGTTAATTTTGCCACTATATAGTTTAATAAAGTTGAAAGTTTGTGATAAATAAGCCCATCTCTTCATTGAGCCCAGTTTCCTCTTATATAATGAGAATCTTGTACTTTATGGTTTTTGAGGTCTTTTCTACTTCTAAATGATTCCATGATTAACTAACTGAAGAAAAGTGTTCTTATGATTAGAGGTAACAATGAAGGTAGAAAATAGGATGGCCTTCCATGTCCTACAACTCATACATTTGATCCTGCACCCTGTGGAAACTTTATGGAAAACCCTTATGGAAAAATTTCTTTTCATTCTTAGTGTCTTCCTCATCTTTCCTCCATTATCATCTTTTTATGTACAATCACTTCCCCTCAGGTCATACTATAAACACTGGAATTCTTTTTTTTTTCCCATGAGGGAAAAACCTCCTCACATCTCCTCCAATTTCTTACTCTAAAATTTAACTCTCAGGTCCGTAGTTTCCACCAGGGTCCTCTCATTATTTCAAATCCTCACTCAATCATTAGTCATGTTATCCTATGCAGGCCATTTAAAGTCCATATCTATAAATGGCATTGTTGTGAGGCTCAAATAAGATCAAATGTTGTAATATATGTCAACAATTTTGCAAAATTCAAAGCATTATAAAAATTGTCTATTATCTTTATTAATATCCTGCTCAAGACATGTTTCTGTTGTTCATTTGTATCTGCCTCTCCATAACACAATTTAGATCCCTCTGGATAGACAAAGATAATGGATGGCTTGCCTTTTTTTTCTCCAGCTAATTTTACAGATGAGGAAACTGAGGCAAACATAGCTTAGTAACTTGCCTACAGTCATGCAACTAAATAAGTATCCAACATTAAATTTGAATTCAAGTTTTCCTGACTCTAGATATGACACTCTATCCATTGCATCACCTATTTCTAAGATTATAGAATCAGTGATCTGACTCTCCAGCTACAACTTGCTTATGTAATCTTGCTTACACTCCTTTGCCTCATCTGCATGCATTCTCTAACTTTCATCTAGGGAATGAATAACTCCTCACACTTAATCTAGTTAACTTTTAAGGAAATGATCACCAATTTGGACTTCAAATTCTTTATTTATTAAAAAATTGAATGGGACTTTGTGATGTCTAAGGCCCTCCCCTTAAAACTGTTGACCCTTAAAAGTTCGAACAATATTACATTTCTGTGGTGTTACATAAACTTTACACATTTTGAGGATTTTAAAGATGCTATTGATTTTCATATCATTCAGGTTTGCGACTTGTCCTTCAGTCTGAAGAAAATGTTGATCCGCCATAAGCTGACCCACAACCCCAATCGGCCTATGGCTGAATGTCCCTTCTGCCATAAAAAATTCACACGGAATGACTACCTCAAAGTGCATATGGAGAATGTCCATGGAGAGGCTGATAGCTGACCAGCTGATGAGACATTGGAAAAATATGGCCCTACTTTCTGATAAAATCAACTGATTGTTTGTAAGGACTATACATTGTTGGAGGTGGAGGTTGGGGGGGGAGGGAAGTCATGTTGGAAAGCATCTTTTATGTGAAAACAAAATATATCAATATTTTGAACAATGGAGATACATGAAATGAAGAGGTTCCTACAGGTTACAAAATCAAGAGAGAAAATGTGATTGAAAATGACCCAGTGAAAAGAACATTAATTCTGGATGGACATTCTGGGTTCAAAGCCCCCTTCTGATGTTTATTGACTCTGTTACCTTGAATGAGGCATGTGACTTCTTTGAGGGTCAGATTCCTCAATTATAAAATGAGGGAGAAGGGCCAAATTATCACTGAGGTATTTTCTAGCTCTTAAAGTATGACCTAATTTTTTAGTGAGTATAAAAGATAACCAAAGAGTATTCTACATGCATGGCTGAGATGCAAAAAATATATTAAAGCAAATAATGCTTTCCCTGGCCTACCGTGTGGACCTGCTATGGCTGGACCTGGAGGGCAGTTAGGTGGTACACTGCATAGAGCACTGGCCCCTGAGTCAGAAAGATATGTTCTATTCTGACCTCAGACAAAAATGAGTGACTACAGGAAAGTCACTTAACCCTTTTTATCTCAGTTTCCTTATCTGTAAAATGAACTGCAGAAATATCTACTTCAGTATCTTTGCCAAGAAAATCCTAATGAGTCACTATGTCAGACACAAATGAAACAACTAAACAACAACAATAATAACAAGGAGTATGGGTAGGTATATAAGAGTTGCAGTCTGGTTCATTGTAAAGGATAGCCACATCAGTGAAATCACAGATTTATTGGAGATTTATTTATTTTTTTTTTAATAAGAAGGTCTCTTGGTAGGAAGATCAGGTTTTCCTCACCTTAGAGGTGAATGAGGACATATTATTATATTATATTTTGAATAAGAATTGTTCTCTTATTAGTAAGTTCATTTCAAATCACTGAAAGAATGTGACTCTCTCCATGTGAACCTGATCTCCATTTGGATCATGTGAGACTAATAACCTGATTTCCATTTGAACCATGCGAACCCAATTAATTTAAGATATAACTTTCTTCATGGGAACTTAACGTTCTTTAACCCTATGAGATTGAGAACTAGCCACACAAGTGTTTAGCTTCACTTTGACAATTCCAGGAACTAGCCATTCCTTGGAATATGGTGGATGTCAGGGCAGGCTGGCTCCCCTCCCTGATATCAACATTATTTAAGTTATACCCTTAAATCACATCTGGCCCTTCCCTGTCTTATATAATATCTTATGTACAATTTGGCACAAAGCCTTCTTTGTCCCGACCCCTATAAAAGATGGGTAAAGCATTCTCTATTCGAAGTCTCACCCATGAAGATGACGATCTGTCTGGGACCCCTTTTCCCATTCAGAACCTAGAGGCTGTTGAATCAGGAGTTCCCAGCCATTTGAAATCTAGTGTTGGTGCTCCTCTGAATTGGTGATGTATTCTCTATCCTTTTCTGCTATTTTAATCATAATTCTCATTATTATCTGTTTCTTTATGTATTTTTTGCTGTATTAGTTGTTTTGAATCTATTTCAATCTATTCCATGTATTGTATAATTAAATCTTACTTTTATAATTGATTGGGTTCAAGAGCGTCATTTATAGGAGTGAATCCGAACTTTTCTCTAAAATCACATAACATAAATTGGTGTAGTCGGCAGGATTCGCTGTATAAATGCCTCTCTTTAAGAAAAATAGATCTCTGTATCTGTCTGTGTGTATGTTTGTCTGCTTTGCATTTTTTTTTGTTCTGTGTTAAAAGTTAGCAAACTCATAAGAGATAAGAATTCAGCCTCTGTGTTACAGGCTTAGAAAAATATCAGGCTGAATTGTGGAAATTGGAATTTATTCAGAATAGTAATTCTTTCAGAATGGTTCAAAATGTATTGGTCTTAAATCATGGAATATCTAGGCATTCCCTGTGAAGGCAGAGAAATGCACCAAAATGGGCTTTGAAGTTTAGAGAAGCTTTGTTTGGATTCTGGGAGGGTAGAATGTTCAAGGTGAAACAAACTTCTCTCTGGTGGCGGAGGTCCTGGGAAAAGCCTCTAGTTTGTTTTGGTGATTTAAAAGCTTTGTTAAGTTTTAAAAACAATGATTAAGAAATTTGGGAATTGATTATTTTAATGTTACTTATGATAAAAATTGTTTGTGATTTTAAACTTTTTAACCTGTTGTACCAATTTGTAAGTAAAAAAAAAAAAAAAAAAAAAAAAAGTTGACTATTTTAAACTGGTGGGGAAATTTTCCCTGAAAAGCAGATTTTCAAAGTCTGCTAGAGCGGAGTAACGGCAATAAAACCTTATCTGTTTAAGGCCAGCTGGGAAAAATAAGTTTCTGCTAATGGCCTTGAAACATTCAGGCAGAAGAAAGAGGAAAAAAAAAACAAAAAAAACAAAAAAACTATTTGGTTTGCTTCTGAAACATTGGGTAATTTGTTAACATTATGGGTTATGTTTACTGGATATTTGGGTTTTATAGAGTTATTAACTATTTACTGTATTATGAATCTTAAAGTTTAAAGTTTAAAAAAGGTGATTAAATAAAAGGGACAAGAGAGATTGATTTACAAAAGCAATTAATAGTTTAAATGGAGCATCTAGTCAGAAGAGTTATTGGTTTGGAAGTGTTTAAAGTATGTCGGAGAAGGTTTGAGTAACTAAGCATTGGGAAAAGAGAGATGGCTGTGAGACGGGATGTGTTTTTGCAGGGGGAGAGCAGCAGTGGAAAGCTGCAGCTGTTTTTAGCTGAAAAAAGCAAACTGATTTAAAGGGTCAGGTTGCTCATACAAGATATTAATTGAGTGAACATTTGTTTCTAAAATACATAATGGTTTTCGTGTTTAAAGAATATGATCATAAATGTGATATATAGTTTGAAAGGGTTATTTTTTTTAAGTTTAATTGCTGTTTTTAAGAACTTTTCATATTCTTTATGTGAAAATAGGAAGTTTTAATTAACTGTATTGATGTCAATTATTTAGAGGGACTCCTTTGTCCTTTTGAAAATGTTTTTGTTATGGACAATATGTAGTTGGGATTTTTCTGTGTATTGGGTATTTTTAAAAAATGATTGATATAATATTCAATTTGTGGAACGTCCACTTGAGTATGTAAGAATTGTGTGAACATTCTGGGATAAATTTCTTATTGTTAAAAGTCTTACAATATTTAGATGATCTTCTTGTGGCAGGGAGGAAAAAGAGTGACCTTGTCCAAGTCACTATCAGTTTGTTAAATTATTTAGGAGCAAAGGGACTGAGAATTTCTTAAGACAAATTGTGATTTGTGAAACATAAGGTAAAATATTTAGGCCATTGTATAAGTGAAGGGAAAAAGAAATTAGATCCTGTAAATTACTTGAGGGAAAGAATGGAAACAGTAAAGGTAAGGGATTGGCACACAGGGCATTGGTCACTAAAATTTTGACTGATCTTATGTTACCTAAGAACGTTGCAGTGATTCATGTGCAGGGGCACCAAAGAGGAGATTCCTTTGAGATAAGGAGAAACTGCTTTGCAGATGAGGAGGCGAAACGGCGAGAAGAGGAATCTGTAAGTACGGAGGAGATGATGGTGTTAATTCTGGCATTTCTGCCTCAAATGCCTCCACCTTCCCTTACCCCAGAAGAGAAGCAGGAAATCCAAAGCCTTGGTGTTCAGGAGGATAAAGAGGGACACTGGCTCCTCCCTGATGGGAGAGAGGTACTGACCACAGCAGGTATGAAACGTGTACTCCAACATTTACTTCAGGGCAGTCATTGGGGTGTCCAAGGCCTATGTGACATGGTGCTGACTAGGTTTGTGGCACTGGCTTATACACAATAGCAGTCAACTAGTCAGTGGGTGTCCTGTTTGTCAGAGGATGAATAGGGTGGCCCAATGACAAGTCTAAAAGGAGGAAGGCCTTTCCAAAACATACAGGTGGACTTTACCAAGCTGCCATCAGTGGGATGTCTCAAATACCTGTTGGTCGTAGTGGACCATCTGACCTTATGGGTGGAGGCCTTTCCCCTTGTCCGAGCAACAGCCTCAGCAGTTGTAAAAGTACTCCTTGAGCATATCATTCCGGGGTATGAGTTGGTGGAGCAGATAGATTCAGACCAAGGCACCTGTTTCACAGCTAAGATCCTCCAATCTGTGGCCCAAACTCTAGAAATATGATGGGACTTACACACCCCATAGCATCTGCCCTCATCATGTAAAGTGGAAAGGATGGATAAGGAAATTAAACAGCTGCTATACCAATCAGACTCCCAAGAAACTATTTTAATGACCTAGAAAAAATAACAACAGAATTCTTATGGAACAACAAAAGGTCGAGAATTTCAAGGGAAGTAATGAAAAAAAAAAATAAATGAAGGTGGTCTAGCTGTACCTGATCTAGAACTATATTATAAAGCAACAGTCACCAAAACCATTTGGTATTGGCTAAGAAATAGACTAGTTGATCAGTGGCATAGGTTAGGTTCACAGGGCAAGATAGTAAATAAAAATAGCAATCTAGTGTTTGACAAACCCAAAGATCCCAAATTTTGGGATAAGAATTCATTATTTGACAAAAACTTCTAGGAAAACTGGAAATTAGTATGGCAGAAACTAAGCATGGACCCACATTTAACACCATATACTAAGATTACATCAAAATGGGTCCAAGATTTAGGCATAAAGAATGAAATCATAAATAAATTGGAGGAACTTGGGATAGTTTACCTCTTGGACTTGTGGAGGAGGAAGGAGTTTGTGTCCAAGGGAGAACTAGAGACCATTATTGATCACAAAATAAAAAAATTTGATTACACCAAATTAAAAAGTTTCTGCACAAACAAAACTAATGCAAACAAGATTAGAAGGGAAGTAACAAATTAGGAAAACATTTTTACAGTTAAAGGTTCTGATAAAGGCCTCATCTCCAAAATATACAGAGAATTGACTTTAATTTATAAGAAATCAATCCATTTTCCAATTGATAAATGGTCAAAGGATATGAACAGATAATTTTTAGATGATGAAATTAAAACTATTTCCACTCATATGAAAGATTGTTCCAAATCACTATTGATCAGAGAAATGCAAATTAAGACAACTCTAAGATACCACTACACACCTGTCAGATTGGCTACGATGACAGGAACAAATAACGATGAATGTTGGAGGGGCTGTGGGAAAACTGGAACACTGATGTATTGTTGGTGGAGTTGTGAAAGAATCCAACTATTCTGGAGAGCAATCTGGAATTATGCCCCAAAAGTTATCAAACTGTACATACCCTTTGACCCAGCCGTACTACTACTGTGCTTATATCCCAAGGAAATACTAAAGAAGGGAAAGGGACCTGTATGTGCCAAAAATGTTTGTGGCAGCCCTTTTCATAGTGGCTAGAAGCTGGAAAATGAATGGATGTCCATCAATTGGAGAATGGTTGGGTAAATTATGGTATATGAATGTAATGGAATATTATTGTTCTGTAAGAAATGACCAGCAGGAGGAATACAGAGAGGCTTGGAGAGACTTAAATCAACTGATGCTGAGTGAAATGAGCAGAACTAGGAGATCATTATACACTTCAACAATGATACTGTATGAGGATGTATTCTGATGGAAGTGGATATCTTCAACATAGAGAAGAGCTAATCCAATTCCAATTGATCAATGATGGACAGAATCAGCTACATCCAGAAAAGGAACACTGGGAAATGAGTGTAAACTGTGAGCATTGTTTTTTTGTTTTTGTTTTTGTTTTTTGTTTTGTTTTGTTTTGTTTTGTTTCTCTTCCCAGATTATTTTTACCTTGTGAATACAATCCTTCCTTTGCAACAACAACAACAACAACAACAAAATTTGGTTCTGCACATATATATTGTACCTAGAATATACTATATGATATTTAATATGTATGGGAATGACTGCCATCTAGGGGAGGGGGTGGAGGGAAGGAGGGGAAAATTTTGGAACAGAAGGGAGTACAAGGGATAATGTTGTAAAAAAAATTACCTATGCATATGTACTGCCAAAGAAAATGTTATAATTATTAAAATTAATTTTAAAAAATCAAATGTTAATTGGAACATATAAAAAAAAGGAAATTAAACAGCAACTGACTGAATTGGCTGAGACACACTTGCCCTGGACCAAGTGCCTTCCCCTTGCCTTATTAAGAATTAGAACAAAACCCTGAAGAGATGTGGGATTGTCACTTTATGAATCATTGTATGGTCACCCTTATGCAAAAGGGATTCAAAATTCTTCCTTGGATCCAATATTTGAAACCAAGGATTTGGTTTCAAGGAACTATGTTATGTCTTTACTGTAACATCTAAAAACTTTACAACTAAACAGGCTTATTGCTCAGACTCCTCCCTTAGGATTTCAACAGTGCATGAGTTCTAGCTTGGAGACAGGGTCCTGGTTCGGACATGGAAGGAGGACAAGCCGATCCTGAGCTGGACAAGGACCATTCCAGATACTCTTGACATTAGATACAGGAGTGCTACACAGGAAAGAGGGTGGACTCAGCATATTAGAATTAAAGAACAGGTGGACACTCTGAGGGTGTGGACTTCCCAACTGGATGCAGAGAACAAGCTGAGACAAACATTGAAAAGCAACTGATGAACTGTGCATGTAAAATCTTGATAGCGGTATTGAAGCCTCACTATCTCTTCACTGGTTAACATTTCATGTTGTGTCACCACTCTCCCTTACACCCCTTCTTTTGCTCTAATGCTACTCCAATAGTTAATCGTGATTATTAGATAAAATATCTATTACTGACACCTTCCCCTCCTACAAAACAATCTCCATCAATCATAAGAGTTCTTAAAACTTGTACCAATACTTCTATTTCACAACACAAAATAGTATTCCATTATAATGTCTCTTTTCCTCCTGTGTTTTTATGCAACAGAAGAAGAAGGGCTTGGTATGATACCTTGCTTGGTGGGGCAGGAACTGGTTTGTGTATAGTTAATTCCATAGATCTTGAGACCCTGGCCAGCAGACTGTGCAGTGCCGGACAGAATATATCTCGAGCTTTAACTGTTAATGCACAATGGTTATCCACAACGATCCTACCACACCAAAATACTTTAAAATATTAAGGCCAATTTCTATATGTCTTTAATGACAATGCAATGGCTAATTTACATTTTGATATCAATGTTAGTAAATTATTTAATGAGATCAAATATTCCCTTGACTTATTGATATGTGGGAAAAGATTAAGCCTGAAAATGCACAGTGTACTCCTTATTGGTGCATTGGAACAATTGTATATTACAAAGTATATGTTTGGACTGCTATGTGTCCATTCCATGTTATTCCTTTTGTATTACATGATTTTGCATTGCCTCACATACAAAGTAATATGTAGATTATAGTAATGTAACTCATACCTTAGCTAACTGTGTAAGGGTAGAATATGTGGGATGATGACCTGGAAAATGGAGCCCTGCCTTCTTCCACATTCTTCTAATCTTTGTGATCTAACTCTCTATCCTTTAAATAATTTTTCTATGCTATATGAAATTTCTGCACAACATATATGTATTGTATCTAATAATGCAACTGATAGGGGCAGCTAGGTGCCGCAGTGGATAGAGCACCAGCCCTGAATTCAGGAGGACCCAAGTTCAAATCTGGTTTCAGACACTTAACACTTCCTAGCTGTGTGACCCTGGGCAAGTCACTTAACCCCAGCCTCAGGGAAAAAAAATAATAATAATACAACTGATTTAGCTTCTGTTTCTCAAACTCCTCCTTATTCTGGCTGTTTAACTAATGTTTCCTTCTTACATTGACAGGGTGATGGTTTCTATTTTTCTCCTGACATCGATATTGACAGGGTGATGTTCTCTATTTTTCCCCTGACATTGATGTGATACAGAATTTGATTTGGGTACCCAAATTGTTTCCTCTTCCTCATATTTCCTTGTCTTTACAACCTTTAATTCATATTCTAGATCAATCTCATGTCCTAAAGCAACTATTACAGTCTAATCAGTGCGCCTTGAATGAACATCGAATTCAGACTCATATAGTGGCAGGACAGTTTCTCGAGGCCTCACATTTAGTTACTTCTGATATTAATCACCATTGGTATGATTTTTTTATTCAAATCTAAAGGTGCTACTTTATATTTTAATAGTTTATCTATTCTCATATTATTGCTATCCACTTTCTTGTTATCCTTATGTTTATGTAACTGTTATATGCATTCTAAAATGAAAAGTATCTATACTAAATTCACCCCCCTAGTCATGTCCTCTTATGTTTCTTATGTTTCCCATGAATCCCCTTAGTCATGTTCTCTCATGTTTTTCATGAATTTAAGACCAAACGAATAAGAAATGTTCTCTTATTAGTAAGTTCATTTCAAATTATTGAAAGAACGTGACTTTCTCCATATGAACCTGATCTCCATTTGGACCATGTGAGCCTAATAACCTGATTTCCATTTGAACCATGTGAACCCAATTAATGTAAGATATAACTTTCTTCATGGGAACTTAACCGTTCTTTAACCCTATGAGATTGGGAACAAGCCACACAGGTGTTTAGCTTCACTTTGACAATTCCAGGAACTAGCCACTCCTTGGAATATGGTGGATATCAGGGCAGGCTGGCTCCCCTCCCTGATATCAACATTATTTAAGTTATATCCCTGTCTTATATAATATCTTATGTACAATTTGGCACAAAGCCTTCTTTGTCCCGACCCCTATAAAAGATGGGTAAAGCATTCTCTATTCACCCATGAAGATGACGATCTGTCTGGGACCCCTTTTCCCATTCAGAACCTAGAGGCTGTTGAATCAAGAGTACCCAGCCATTTGAAATCTAGTGTTGGTGCTCCTCTGAATTGGTGATGTATTCTCTATCCTTTTCTGCTATTTTATCATAATTCTCATTATTCTGTTTCTTTATGTATTATTTGCTGTATTAGTTGTATTGAATCTATTTCAATCTATTCCATGTATTGTATAATTAAATCTTACTTTTATAATTGATTGTGTTCAAGAGCGTCATTTATAGGAGTGAATCCGAACTTTTCTCTAAAAATCACATGACACCCCAGGAAAGTCACTTAACCCTTTTTACCTCAGTTTCCTTATCTGTAAAATGAACTGGAGTAATATTATTCTAGTTCAGTATCTTTGCCAAGAAAATCCCAAATGAGTCATTAAGTCAGACACAAATGAAACAATGAACAACAACAATAATAACAAAGAGTATGGGTAGGTATATAAGAGTTACAGTCTGGTTCATTGGAAGGGATAACCACATCAGTGAAATCACAGATTTATTGGAGATTTAATTTTTTTTTTTAAATAAGAAGGTCACTTGGTAGGAAGATCAGGTTTTCCTCACCTTTGAGGTGAATGAGAACATATTATTATATCTATAGATAGATAGATTGATCTAGTCATCCTTTTTTCTCCCTCTTCCTCTCTCTCTGTTTCTGTGTGTGTGTATGTATGTATGTGTGTGTGTGTGCATGTGTGTATGTGTATTAGACCTTTCCATATATTGCATGGGGCCATATATTTTGTTCATATCAGAGACAGTAAAATATGTATTTTAAGGTGTAAATTTAAAAAGACTTAGTTTTCAGTCTTGAAGGATATGGGCAACTTTAGGAAGTGGATGGAAGTGGTCTGGAAAGATGGCCACAATGCTCTTTTGTTTGCATTCTCTACTACCTTCTCTACTATTCATTCTATACTTCATTTTCTGTCAGAGGAATTCACAAGTACTTCTTTTTTTTTTTTTTTTGACTACCTCTTCTCTTTTCCATTAATACTTTTTCTATATCTCTTCCTTTTGCCTTTTCACCTTCCTCTTCTCTTCTCCTTCCCTTCCTTTCCCTTTCATATTAAGCCATTCACAAATAAAGATGTGCAGCTAGCTAATGTACTGCATAGAGCCTGGAATCAAAAGGATTTAAGTTCAAATCCAGCCTCAGACATATAACTATGATCCTATGATCTAAGTCACTTAATCTTTTTCTGCCTCCATTTGCTCATCTGTAAAATAAGGATCATAGTAGCACCTACCTCTTAAGAGTATTGTGAGGATCAACTAAGAAAATATTTTTAAAAGGCTTAGTACAGTGCTAGAATATAGTAGACATTTTATAAACAATTGTTTCCTTCTTTCCTTCAGTGATAGATTTGTCATTTACTTCCAAATGTATTGTTCTGTCTTTTTTTATCTTTTTAAAAGATAACATATTTGTAAAGTATCTTTCAAACCTTACAGTGTTATATAAATGATAGTTACTATTACTATATATGAGGGGACCTTAAAGGCAATGTAGTCTAAAACCCTTTTTTTCATAGAAGAGGAAGATGAGGGCCAAAGAGGTCAAATCATTTGCCCAACATTACACACATGGTGATGGAAGATTTAAATCTAGCTCTCTGACTTCAAATCCAATTTTCTTTCACCACCTCATGCCATTATTACCTTTTAATTTGGATCAGTTGTCCCTGGAAATAGAACATTTAAAAATAGATACAAAAGAGGGACAGAACAGATGTTTTATTATTGTTTCTGCCAAAGAAATACAATTTGATAACAGCTGCCATTTGTATAGTGCTTGAACATTTGCAAAGTGCTTCCTATGCTTTGTCTCATTTGATCCTCAAAACAATCCTCTGATGATAGTATTACAAATATTATTAATTTCAACTATACACATGAGGAAACTGAGACTGCGAGAGGTAAGTGGCTAATCTAGAACCACAAGGCCAAGAAGTTCTGTAGATTGGATTTGACCTTCAATCTGACTCCTATGTACTCTTCCACTAGGCTAATCTTAGTAAGACATAGAAATAGCTGTTTATCAAGGAATTTCTAGGATAGTCATACAGCATTTTCCTAGGAACAAAAAAAAAAAAAAAATCCTTCAAGCTTCTAGACGAGTCTGAGAGGTGAGTGGATTTTTGTGTTTAAACATGTGTATAATTGAGGAATTGAGGTTTTTTTTTAAATAGAATGCTTTGAAAGGTCATGTATGCAGTTGACAATGATACTTATTAGGCACTAGGGTAAGAAACATGTATGTTCTGTTGCTTCCAGTGGACTGAAATTTATAGCAAATAGACATTTGATTGAAGGGAAGATTAAAGGCATATGTTAAAGCAAAGAAATTGATGTCAAAATGGTAGCAGAACATCCAGAATGAGAAGGTTGAGAATGAAATCTCTGTTCACATATCTTTTCTTAAAGGCTATATCTTTCCCTGAAATGAAGTCAATTCTGAGGAAACTATATGATGTTCTAATTTGACCCAAGCCCTACCCTCATTCTCCCAAAAAGAAACAAAAAGAAAAATTAGCCAACTGCTCCTCTTGTATTTGGAATTTTCTTTAGCACCCAGGTTTATTTTTTTCAAAGGGGGAAAATAAAGATATCTGGGCATAGTCATTTGTCCTCCTAAAAATAGCACAAAAACCTGCATTTCAAATTTAGCAAAGTTTTCTTTTCAAAAAAAATTAAATTTAAGGACTATAACTTAGAGAAATGAACATCAACATGGTATTACATTTCTGAAATTCCTTGATTGTACACTGGTTATTTTATAAAAATAGCTTGATCATATTCCCTCAATGTCACTTAGTGCAGTTGCATATATTAAATGCAAAGTGTTTTCACTTAATTTTGACATGATATAAATCATCTGAAGGCAATAATAATAATAATAATAACAGCTGTAAAATTGCCTAGTGTGTCTATTGAAATGGCCTACCTCTGCTCATTTTTGGAACACTCCTCATACTTCGCTTTCCCACTCCCACCCTTAGGCTGCTTAATTTCCTGCATATGTGACTCTGAAGCCCAAGAGGAGTTGTGGGTAATCTTATTGTTCTGCATATTACACCATGCTACTGATGAAATTAATTTGGAAAGCACAAGATGGCCACATACAATGGGAATGACTAACTTCCTAATATGATAAGTCTATACCATCCAATGGGCATCAGTGAAGGGAAGTTGGGTTTTTCTCTCATACTCATATTTTATGGATGTCTTTTGCTTTTCTATCACATATACTTCTGAATAACTTCATCCCCAACTCCTATTAAGGAAGCCATCCCTGTTAGAGACAGAGACAGGGGTAGAGGGGTGAGAGAGGAAGGATTATAGAGAATAACCATCTATATAGTGCCTTATTTGTGCTAAATGTTTTTACAAATATTATCTCATAGGAGGTATAGTAGATAGAGCTCCATGCTTGAGTCAAGAACAATTATTTTCCTGACTTTAAATCTGGCCTCAGACTCTACTAGCTGTGTAACCCTGGACAAATTACTTGAGCCTATTTGCTTCAATTTCCTCATCTATAAAGTGAGCTGGAGAATTAAAAAGTATCTTTGCCAAGAAAACTCCAAATGCAGTCATAAAGAGTTGGACACAAGTGTAATGAGTGAATAACATCATCACAACAACCTATTGTTCATTGTCGATGCCTTCATTATGCCCATTTTACAGATGACAAAAGTGAAGCAATGTTTAAGTGATTTGTTCAGGATCACACAGCTAATAAATCTCTGAAACCAGATTTAAACTCAGACTCAATGCTCTATCAATTGTATCACTAGCTGTTGAAGAGAAAGAGAGAAAGAGACACAGAACAACAGACAGTCCCAGAGACATAGAGACTGAGGCAGACAGAGAAGTAGTTCAGCAAAAAAAAAAAACAAAAAACAAAAAACAAAAAACAAAAAACAAAAAAATTCCAATAAAATAAAAAATTAAGAAATGTCTGAGACTATAATGGCAATATTCAATAATCATGGTCCCTCTGTCCACTCCATGCTGAAGTAAGAGGTATATTTTTAATTGTCCCCTAGAACAATACTTGTTTATTATAATTATTCCCTTCAGTTAAGTGCTTTCTGTTTGCTTTTTTGTAAACAAAATAATTTTTAAAAATTTTACTCATTCTACTCCTAAAAATGTTGCTGTTTCTCAGATTTCTTCATCTCTATCATATCAGGAAATTAAGTGGTGTAGTGGGTAGAATATTAGATTCAGAATCGGGAAGATACTTCAAATTTGTTCTGAGGCACTTAGAGCTATATGTCTCTGGGTGAGTCATTTAATCTCTGTCTCAGTTTCCTTATCTATAAAATCGAGATAATAATTGAGCCTACTTTACATAATTATTATAAAGATCCATGGACAGTTGTAATCCTGTAGCAATTCCAATATGTTTATGAAGACACAGAAGATACCCAAGTTAATTTTAAGGGTATCATCTGCATGCATTTTAAATTGTGTTATACTTTTCTATGCATATTCCTTATTATCATCCTTTAATGGTGCCTATCTTTTTTAAAATTAATTTTATAATTATAACTTTTTTTGACAGTACATATGCATAGGTAATTTTTTACAACATTATCCCTTATACTCCCTTCTGTTCCAACTTTTTCTCCTCCTTCCTTCCACCCCCTCCCCTAGATGGCAGGCATTCCCATACATATTAAATATCTTATAGTATATCCTAGGTACAATATATATGTGCAGAACCAAATTTTGTTGTTGTTGTTGTTGCAAAGGAAGAATTATATTCGGAAGCTAAAAATAATCTGGGGAGAAAAACAAAAAATTCTAACAGTTTACACTCATTTCCCAGTGTTCCTTCTCTGGGTGTAGCTGATTCTGTCCATCATTGATCAATTGGAATTGGATTTGCTCTTCTCTATGTTGTTCTCTATGTTCTGTTCCATCAGAATACATCCTCATACAGTATCATTGTTGAAGTGTAAAATTATCTCCTGGTTCTGCTCATTTCACTCAGCATCAGTTGATGTAAATCTCTCCAAGCCTCTCTGTATTCATATTGCTGGTCATTTCTTATAGAACAATAATGTTCCATAACATTCATATACCATAATTTACCCAACCATTCTCCAATTGATGGACATCTGTTCATTTTCCAGTTTCTAGCCACTACACAAAGGGCTGCCACAAACATTTTGATAGTGCCTATCTTTTTCCTGGTATTTTCTCTAGAACTTAGCACAATATATTGTATGTTATAGGGTAATGGTAGGGACTTGACCTGAGATTTCAGAGGTTTTAGAACTTCCCTGGAGAGATATTCCCTCTATCAATTCAAGTTGGAACTCTTAAGAAAGTTGCTTGGGATATTGAGCGATTAAGTGTCTTGCTCAGAGTCCTATAGTTATCCATAGATGTCAGAGGTAAGACCAGAACTCTGGTCTTTCTGGTTTTTAAGTCAGTTTTCTATTTATTGTGCCACACAGTTTTCCATTAAATTAATAGGAAACTAAAAATATTCATAGAATATTAGATGAATGTTAAAATAATGCATACAAGTATTATTTTATAATTGGTGATGACTATGAATATATAAATGAAGATTCATTTTTTCATCTTATCTTCCTTGTATTGTTTTGTTTTTTTTTTCTGCATCAAAATACTACACATTATTTTTTGTTCACATTCACATAGGCAGAATATCTGAGTTGAAATTGTAAAGATCCAATCCTTACAAATATTTTTTGAATGAGTACATTGATGCATAGAATGTATGCTTCTTAAGGGGAGGAAAATGCTATTGCAATTGTATCTGATCACTCAATAGTAAATGCCCAATAAATGCTTGCTGAACTGAATTAAGTGGGATTGGAATAACTTATTCCAGTTGCTCCATCTGTGAAGTGATCATTATATGTGTATATATGCATGTGTGCATATATTTATATATGTAAATGTATATGCTGTTCTTTGTTTTTGAAGACCATAAAGTGATATCTTTACTCTTTCCTGAATTGGATTTAAGTGAGGCGACTATGCAAAGCCTACAGCCTCACTTTTTCTTCTAGTCATTGAAGTCCAGTTACAAGACAAAAGTCAAGATAACTGAAATCTGGCTCTCCTTGAAAGATACAGCAGCCCTAGCCATCCATTCCAGTACTAGCTGTATGAGGGACAAACAACAACATCAATTCTATGCCCTCACTCTCTGGTCTTGGAAAAAGAGCTGGGATACTCCTTGATTTCCACTGTGACTTCCAAACTCCGTCCACTGCTATTATTCAAAAACTTCTCCCCATTAGAGAATTATTTGGTTCAAATGTATCTCCCAGTCAAGATTATGGTGCCCCATTAGCCCCCAAGACACTTTCTCCTTTACCAAAGATTTCAGTGTTCAGCTTATAGTGTCTGATTTTGTCTCAATTCCTGATTTCCTATGAGAAGACTTCAAAATACACATTTATTCTCCCAACTATCCTAATTTCCTCAAACCTATTCTATTTTCACCTTAACTACACATAGAAATGCTCATACCCTTGACCTTGCATTCACTCATAAGAATTCTTTTTCTATGTTATAGTATTATGAAATTTAGTCATAATGTACCTAGAAAAATACCTAAAGCAGATTAAGGATAGGGACAAATGTGATATAAATGACTACACAGTCATAGATGAAGTTATACCAGCATATGGAATAGCCTACCCTTTGGACACTTTAGTGCATAATCCCAATGTGATTAGGGTATAAAACAGGCCACACAAAGGGGACACTATGGAATTGTTGATGGAACTATTGTAGAACCCTCTGGTAGTTAGGGCAAGTTGAAGAATTTAAGGTCGAGGGAGAGATAGTAACCAGTAAAAATAGAAAACATGCTACACTTGGATGTTGGTGCCTTTAGACAAAAGGTGGGGACAGTTATAGCTGTGTCATGTATAGGCTTACTTCCTGTAAAATTATAGATACTCCTTTCATAGCTATTTCTAACAATAGATTATACTCATAATAAACTGAAATTTTGTCTGCTATACAGTGAACAAAGATTTACCAAGCACTTACTATGTGTCTGGCACTGTGCTAAGCATTGATAATACTAAAGAAAGATTAAAAATACAATTTCTAGCCTCAAGGATCTCATGTTTTAAGCATGCAAAAAAAAAACCCTACATATACAAATATACAAATGGGAAGAAATCAAAGAAATAAAACAAAGAAGTACAAAGGGGTGAGAAAGAAAGATGGATGTTAGCTTTCTTAAAGGTAGTCAGTCAGGGAGTAGAGGAGAAATAATATTCCATTCAGTACAGTCATGAAATCAGGAGATGGAGGATCCCTTGTGAAGAACAGCAAGTTGGGAATAAAATGTAAGATAACTAGAAGATAGAAAGAGACCAGATTATAAAGAGATTAAATGCCAAAGAGAACTTAACATATCTGAGCCTGAAGACCATAAGATGCAATTTCTACTAAGTGGAAGGGTGCTTTAAGAAACCATTAAGGTAAATGTGTGAAGGAAGTAATAGAATAGGAATAGATATGAGGACCAACTAGGATGCAATTGAAATAGTTCATAAATGAGGCTATGATGAATCAGAATAGTACCTGTGTACATAGGAAGATACAAGGAGATGCATTAGGGAGTTGATGAAAGGGAGAATAGAAAGGACAAGGCCTGAAAGCAAATAGAGAAAGCTGACTTAGAGTCAACAGTAAATCCTGCCTTAAATGTTCATTAGTTGTGTGACTCTGATAAAAAACACTCAACTTCTTTCAGCTTCACTTTTCTCAATTGTAAAATGGAGATAACACCTCACAAGGTGGTTATTGGGTGTTTGTTTGGATGATGTATTTTAAATGCTTTGCAAACTTCAAAACACTGTACAAACAGTGCTCTCCCCCATTAGACTATAAGGGAACCCAGATGGCACAGTGGATAGAATGCTGGACTTGGAATCAGGAAGACTCATCTTTCCAAGATCAAAGCTAATCTCAGACACTTAGTAGCTGCGTGTCTCTAGGTGATTTACTTAACCCTGTTTCCCTCAGTTTCCTCATCTAGCTGAAGAAGAAAATTTCAAACCACTACAGTATTTCTGCCAAGAAAACCCTAAATAGGGTCACAAATAATTGAACATGATTGAACAAGTTATCCATAGTGCTTGACATAATGCCTGGCACAAAGTGGGTATTTAAGATTTATTGTCAAAGTATTGACTGAAACATGAAACACCTTTATTGTTACATCATTTTCTCATTATTTTTGTTGGGATTCAGGTAGAAATAGGCTAAAAGTCACTATATTATTATTATTATTATTATTATTATTATTATTATTATTATTATTATTATTATATACTTAAAGTCCTGAGGACTAATATATAGGTAGATTTTTAAAAACACATTGCTTTTTATAGTTGAATAAAAATCTTAAAAATGCATTGTTTGTGGTTTTAGCACAAGTCAACCCCAGTGGCCAATATGGTTTTATTTTGCTCTCCTAGGTTTCTGTTTTTTAAAACCTTTTTCATTTGAAAATTTTGACTTTTTAATATGGCTGCATCTATTGGAATATTCCAATAGATTGTTATGGATAAAACCTTTGTTTGGAAAATTGTGGGGAAAAGTTTGATCTAAAAATGAAGTTATCGTTTCAGGACAGTCTACTTATGGATTTCTGAGATATTTGGGGATAAGGTTTGTAGCTTGGGGATTTATTATCTCTTAGTTTGGGGAAGATAATGGGCTTATGGCACCTAATTCTAGTCACTTTATGAGTTCTTTCTAGATATATATAAAATTATTCAGAATTAATATATTGCTTTGAGCTTTACAAAATGTTTTGCATAAGTTATCTTATTTGATGCTCTAATTCTCTGAAATAAGTGCTATAATTACCCCACTTTTATAGATAGTATTGATGGTGTTAGTGGTGGTAGTAGTAGTGGTAGTAATGGTAGTAGTAGTAGTGGTAATAAAAGCTAACTTTTTACAGCACTTTAAAGTTTGCAATATACTTTGTGAATAATATTTAATTTTATCCTCATAGGAGCTCTGAGAGGTATCATTACTTTCTTGATTTTATAGATGAAGAAACTGAAGCATATATAACTTAAGCATCATGACTTGAATTCAGGTCTTCTGGACTTCAGTCCAATACTCAATCTATTGCACCAAAGAGCTATTTGTATCTAACAAGCATAGAGCACTAATATTTAACAGCTATTTGACATTTATTAAATAGGTATCTAATAGACATTACATTTTTATATCCTGAAGTAATTTATTGCCTTATTTCCATCATTTCCTTGCATAATCTATACTGATCATGAAACTCAAAGCTCTTAGGAATAATTTTTTCTTAAAATTCCTTATGGTTTTAGGATGTGATCTTAATGTACAAATTTCAAATAACAAAAGCATGTTTATTATTTGTATGTGTATTTGAATCTACCATTTGATGCTTCTTTGTTGACCTATAATAATAGCTAAAATTTATATATGATATATGTTATTTGTATGGAACTTTACATGTGATGACTCATTTGATGCCCCCAAACAACCTTGTGGGGCAGGTGCTATTATTATGCCAACTTTACAGATGAGGAAACTTAGAATCAAAAAACTTGTCCAAGTTTATACAAGTAAGAGCCAAAAGTGGCATCTGAATCCAGGTACTCCTGACTAAAAGTTCAATCCTTTAGACATTTTGTCATGTTGTTACAGATTTGCTAAATTGTGCATTGTGGACACATGCTTGATTCACTTCTTGTGACCCTTGGGGTAATGTAATGTCTCTTAAGCAAGAAAATACTTGGCCTGTATTTCCTAACCTGAAAATGGGAAGGAAGAACCCAAAGTGAGGTAATTGACAGAGGATCACTATAGTTCTAGCTCTGCAGTTAGAAAAACTCAGTCCCAATATGACCTCTGATGATTACTTCCTGGGTGATCGTCGGCAAAACTTTTTAATCTCAGTTTTCTCACCTGTAAGATGAATGATTTGAGCTGGATGAACTCCCAAGACTTTGCCTTCCAACTTTGAGAAATCCTCCAGAGACAAAGCTATCATTTTATTCATCCTTTCCATTTCAATTTGAAGGCCTCTCCTATTAAGATAGTTTCTGCTTGTATAATTTCAATGTCCTGGCTGCTATTCTGCCCAGATTCCTGTTTCAAATTAGTAAATCTTCATGAAGGAAGTCATCGTTAGAAAAGCTCAATAATTATAGGGAAAGACAGCCTAATTATCCAGAGGAAAAAAGGATATAAAGCTTGACATCAATAGGAATACCATTTCCATGTCCATTGACTTTGACATGAATTGTAGAAGAATTTATGCTCTGGTAGGCTCTTAGTTTGACTTTGGACTCTCCTTCTTGATCCCCTTAGGATCCCTGTGCACATAAGAAGCACAAGAAATCCCTTGTAATCATTTATTTTTATCCCAGGGCTTTTTAAATTAGAGGCTCAGATGAATCTGATCAAGTTATATGGTTTTCAGTCTTTGAGCTTCAAGGACTCAAAGAATGAAAAACAAAGACCTATTCTGCTGACCAGGATGTGGTTAACTAGCAAGAAATCCCTATATCGCTAAAATCTCCTGTGCCTTTCAAGGAAGAACCATTAAGTTTCTGGTTAAATAATATTTTCTTGCCCATTTGTGGACACCAGAAACTAACTTTAAGACTTGAGCTTGTTGTGACATATGAAGTTTGAGAGACACATCAGTTTAATCACTTTATTGATTATGGCTAGCAAATAACTAATAAAAAGTTGTTCATTTGGCAATTTCTCATGAATCAAATAAAAAAAACTACCACCATCACCCTGCCAAGCCTGATTAGAACAGAGGTCTGCCACTTGGGTAGGGTCTAAAGATTGAGGAGATAATTAACCCAATCTCATTATCAGCAGTGGTGTTCAGATATTGAATTGAATAACCTATGAGGGGTTGATTTCTGAATGGGAAAATTAAAAGGTAAAAAAAAAAAATCTAGATTTCCTTAACAGGAAATATTTAATAATAAAATAATCATTTCTCTCTTTGCCATGTAGTACAGAGAAAGTCAGTAAATAAAAAAAAATAAATAAATAAAGTAGACATGAGTATGGTGGTATAGTGCATAGAGCATTATATTTGTAATCAGAAAGATCTGAACTAAAATCCTGCCTTAGTAGTTGTATGATCCTGAGCAAGTTACTTAAACTCTCTGTGACTCATTTTCCTCACAGATAAAGTGAGAGGTATGGATTTGATGGCTTCTAAGTACAATCCTATGAAAGAGAAATTCTAAGCCCATTGTCATTCAGCCTAGAATTAAATCTATAATTCTGTGATTTTATGCATGTTTCTCCATCTAACATCAGCCCCCTTGACATGCTATTGAGAAAAACCAGATAGACACATAGACAAATATATTTTTCAAAAGAATACTCTGAAAAGCTGAATCGCACATGAGTACTTAAATCTTTTTTTCTACTTCAGAATTGCCGTGACTGAATCTGTCTTAACAGCTTCTTATTCTGGCCATATGTCAACTAGATATTTATGGGCCTTGGGGTCTCAAAGAGGTGTCTTTTAACAAATCACCTGAGCTCAGTCAACAACAATAATAACACACATCTATCTATCTATCTACCTATGTATTTATCTGTCTATTTTTCTATGTATCTATGTATCTGTCTATTTGTCTATCCTCTGTCTTCTTAGATATGTATGTGTGTGTGTATTTTTTCTCTCTAAGTTTCTTCATTATATTTATGCATTGCTATGTGTCTGCAGAAAAAAATGATAACAAAACCACAATGGAATGTGCCTACTGGATAGCAAACAGATGGAACCCCGAGGTTGAGTTAAATCTGTGTTTGAATAGAACCCAAATGGTCCCACTTGCTTTGTGCCTGAGATAAGAGGATGGACCCAAGGAGCTAAGGCCTGATTCTGAAGCTGAATGCTTTATAGCCTGGAAGTGCACAGGGGAAGGTGATGCAACTCACAGACATTCCCCCTTTAGATGGGCTAGACTACAGGCAATTGAGGGAGGAGGAGTTAAGTTCTCTTGGTTATTTCTGTGTTGTTCACCATCAGACTATTTCTCACTAATGAGAAAGGCAGAGCTTCTACGATTTTTCTAAGATTCAAAGGAATTGAAGAAATGTAATTGATGATCCAGGAACTATTTTCTCTAGAAAATTTTTAGCCTAGTAGGTAAATGCTTTAAGACATCTTTGACATGAACAGTACATTATGTTTTGTAATTTTCAAATACATTCATATCATATTACCTTTAAGGTCATCATCTGTATTGGGTCTTATTCCCCACTTAAACAGAGAAAACTAGCATAAAATTTAAAAATAGAAGAGATCTCAAAATCCATCTAGTCCAGTCTTCTATTTTATATTAGTGAAGGGAAAACAGAAGTCCAACAAAGTTCAGGTTTTATTTTTTAAGGCTGTAGTTTTTTTTTTTTCCAAAAACATATTTCCCAAGTCTCCTCCCAAAACAAATAAAACTGTTTCTAGATATGTTTTCTTGAAATTATTCCATATATTATTGCTCTGTAAGAAATGACCAGCAGGAGGAATACAGAGAGGCTTGGAGAGACTTAAATCAACTGTTGCTGAGTGAAATGAATAGAACTAGAAGATTGCTGTACACTTCAATGCTGTATGAAGATGTATTCTGATGGAAGTGGAAATCTTCAACATAAAGAAGATCCAACTCACTTCCAGGTGATCAATGATGGACAGAAATAACTATACCCAGAGAAGGAACACTGGGAAGCGAATGTAAATTGTTAGCACTACTGTCTATCTACCCAGGTTACTTATACCTTCGGAAGCTAATAATTAATGTGCAACAAGAAAATGGCATTTACACACATATATTGTATCTAGGTTATATTGTATCACATGTAAAATGTATGGGATTACCTGCCATCGGGGGGAGGGAGTGGAGGGAGGGAGGGGATAATTTGGAAAAATGAATAATAAAAAAAAAGAAATTATTCCATATGAAAATATGTCTTTCACGAGCTCACATTTGAAATATACAATTGAAATAAAATTGCTTGCTTTTTCAAACATAGGAGAGGGCTTGTGGGGAAGGAAAGAATTTGGAACTCAAAGTTTTTATTAAAAAAGGATTAATTTTTTTAAATTACATGTATTTCTAAAACTCTAAATAAATAAAATAATTTTTAAAAGAAATCATTACACTTTATTTTATATTTAGTCATGACTGTATCTCCTCCTCCCCATATGCAAATAAATACATGCATACCCACCCATACACATAATATTCCTGCCAAATTGGCCTGCATGTAGTTCCACTAACATTCCATTTTCCTTTCCTATGCCTTGGAACACAGGCTGTTATGGATCAGGTGGACGATGCTGCTTGTCATGCTTGCAGTACTCTCCCTTCTCACTTCCATCTCTTGGAAGTCTTACCTCCTCCTACCTTTTAGTTAGTATTCACTTGATTTTATGCACACAAACACATCCATATACCATGTGTGTTTCTGTATATATTTACACACATAACAAGTAATATGTTTTGTATATTACTTTTACATACCTGCACACAATTACTTTTATATAACAATACAGGTAATTTACTTGCTTCTCTATGGACTAGTGATATATTCCTTTTTCCTCAAGTGGAATATATGTAACTCAAGGACAGGAGTAGCTTACTTTTACATTTGAATTTCTAATAGCACAGAGTCCAGTCTTCTCCTAGTGATCTACAATCTTTGATAAATTGGTTTTTGATACAAACGGTATCTTTTTCAATAAACTGTGAACCTTTGGGAGTAGAAATTGTATTATTTTTTGCTTAGTATCTCCAGCACCTGGTACAATGCTTTGTTTAACATTCCAAAATTGAAACCCTAATAAATACCATTTGGTTCCAATTAACAGCACTAATTCCAGGATAATGTGTTCAGCAAAACACTCTAGTAAGAACAGCAACAAAATGATTTTCTTTTTAAGCCTATAGATTTGAGATCAAATAAAGTTTTTCTTGAAATGGATTGAGTAGAAGTGGAATTCTAAGTCTTCATTTTATAACTTTTGAGAACTAAGAGCTAATTTCCTAGAAACATCCTCCTCTACTGTCTTTCTGCCCAAACAATGTCTGGAAAAATATTGAACACATTTAAAATTTCCTAGTAAAATATTCTATTAAGTACCAGGAAATGGTATTGTGTGGTGGACAGGAGGCATGTGGAGTCAGTCAGAGATGGGTTTGAATATCATGTGGGCCATTTTCTGCCTCTGTGATCCTAGGCCAGTCACTTAACCTCTTCAGCATTCAGTTTCCTTATATGTAAAATGAGGAGCTTGGGCATATTGACCTAGAAATTCTCTTCCAATTAGAAATTTCTGATTCTATGATCAAATCTCACATTGATCAAGATGTGAATGCTTAAAACTTAACAAACTCAAAAGAAATTTTTTTTCCAAAGGAAACTGGATAAGTGAATGATATTGAGGATTCTCATATTTCAAATAAAATCTTTTTCATTTATAACTTAATATTTTTAATTTCTTCTTGCATAAAAATAGAGGAATTTAAAGCCCCAAGGGAAATGGAATTGATTAACTTTAAATCTTGAAAAATCTTGAAAAATCAACTCTTATTTTCCTAAGCACCTTCTCTAAGTCATTTTGAAATCTGAAAACATGATACTGTCCATAATCATCTTATGAATTTTGGAAGGGGCCAAGGAAAAAAGCATGGTGATCACCCATCTGTTTGGCAGCAATGAAGCAGAAAATAGATTTCTTTTCCCTTCTTGATTATATGACTTTCATTCTTCCTAAACAAGGTGGCCACAGAAACAGACAGATTGCTGTCAATGAAACTCTTTTGGCAAATACCATTTTATTCTCTCTACTCTCACAGTTCCAACCACTGGATAATAAATTAGGGACAACTATAGAGATCACTATGTAAAACTTTAATTTCTATGGAGCCATTCATAACAAATCCTAAAGAAGGTCATCACTGCCATGCAGTCAATATGGGATTGGTTCTGAACAAAAGGGCACAAAGTAAGAGCTTGGCAGAATGGAGGTAGTTTCTGAATTTCTTTGCCAAAAGTTCTGAAATGGACCCCACCCTTCCCCAGTTCCAAATCACGAAATGTTCTGTTACCTCATCAAAAAAGAGAATGCTATCACTGTTGTTGGACATAAAGGGGAAAATCATAAAATAGAAATTGTGTGGATGTCTGATTCATTCCAATTCAATCCTTCACAATGTTCACATTGAAGACATAAGTCTGGGATATAATCCTGTTACTAAAATGAGAGTTTGGTTATTATCCAGGGCTAAACTATTTTGTTTCCTGCATGAGATACATTTTCAAGATCTCTTTAGAAATAGAAACTAGACCTCTGATTGCACTAGTGTATGAAATCTCCAAGAGAGGGAAATTTTACTACTGCAGGTCAACACCTTCTTTGCAATTTAAGAGTCTTAGCTGCCCAGAATACCAAAAGTTTAAATGACTTGCCCAGGATGACTCAGTCAGCATATTGCAGAGGCATAATTCTGACCCAGTTCTTTCTGTCTTTAAGATTAGCTCTCTAAGCAATATACCACACTGCCTTTCTTTATTTTCTTAGAATATAGCTCACTTGGTTTTATCCAAACTCCCTTATCACTTTTGTTAGATAAGGCTATTAATTATTGTAATGGAATAATGTCTATTGGAGGGTAGGAATCTTTAACCCTATTCTTTTCCCTATTTCCAGTGACCCCTCCTTAGACTTTTCTCTTTTGTATGTTATTGCAATCAAATCTTAAAAATATTTTCTGGCATGTATGTCACTTACCAAGTCCTTCACAAAATAAAGAGAGACAGCATGGGAAAGGATACAAAGGAGACCTGGGAACCAGAAAGTTTTCAGATTCTTATCCCACATCCAATATATCTAGGCTTTATGAAGTTTAGTAAGTCACACGTCCTCTGTGCTGCAATTCTCTATTAGTTACAAAGAAAGTGACTTCTGGGTTTCAGCTTTAGAAAGAGTTTCCTCATATAGGACTTTCCTTTAATACTTAAGTTACCGGTTCAATTCCTATCTCTAGGCCCTATGCTTATCAACATGAGCCATCCTTAAAGATCAATGGTCTCATCGTTTTCAGTTTCCCAAACAAAGGAAGCATAAAAGTGCTTGATAGACACAAACAGTGGTGTCCAAGTGAGGCAGTCAAATCCCAGGTTGCTACAATGGGCTTCATAAGCTTGTAGATTTAGAGATGGAATTCAAGGAGTTAGAGGTTTAGTCATATGATGAATTTTCGCTACTTTTAAAGTTGAGGGTTAGGGTTCAGAGAGATTGATTAATTTGTCAAAGGTGGCATAAGTAATAAGTGAAAGAGTTAAACCCTCACATAGCCAGAGATAGTCTCAGAAGTCATTCCAACCCTTTCATTTGGCAGGTGAGGAAACTTCTCATAGAAGTGAGCACTCAAGTATTAAGAGAGAGAATGGAGATTTGAATTTAGATACTATGACTAACTACCAGGTTAGTTTTTCTTTCTTTTTTAAGCATATGATTTTATTTTGTTAAATATTTGCAAATTACATGTAAAATGTTTTTAAACACTCTTTAAAAAATGAATTCCAAATTCTCTCCCTTCTTTCTGCCCCTGCCCCTTCCAGGAGAAAGCAAGACATTTGATACAGATTTAATATGAAGTCATGAAAAATATAACTCCATATTACAAAATGGTATAAAAGAAAATAAAGCAAGAAAAAAATGTTTAAATCTGCATTCAAAATTCATCAGGTCTCTCTCTGGAGGAAGATAGTGTTGTTCACCATGGGTTCTTTGAAATTGCCTTGGATCATTTTCTTGCTCAAAGTAGCTAAATCATTCACAGTTGATCACCCATATAATATTGCTGTTAAATAACTTCCCAAGGATCACATAGTCTTTAAGTGTTTGAAGCTAGATTTGAATTCAGGAAGATGAGTCTTGTGACTCCAAGCCTGGCACTCTAGCCATTGTAGTTGCTTATAAAAGAAAGTAATTTTCTCTTGTGACTTATTTCTCACGTTCTGCTGGGAAAAGCAACTCTGACTTCTGAATATATTTCTTGCATTCATTTTATTTAATGACATTCCTAAATTCTTTTATCCTGTCCCCATATGACTCTTTGTTTTTCAACACCTTCATCACCTGTTTGAGGCTTTTGGGTTGTCCTTTCCTTTTTGTAAGCTGCCCATTCCCTATCTTTTCAGATAGACTTGACAAGTTACACGTAGAAGAACACTTGGGTGTAGAGTTCCATCAAAAACAGATGGTGAAGTGGAGCTATGGGTGACATAAGATGTACAAACATGTGATTCTCTCCAATTCATCATGGCAGAGGCTGCTGACAAAGAGTAATTGATGTGTTGACAAGTAGTTGATGTGACCCTTTGAGAGACAATCTGGTATTGCTGAACTTTTGATGGGAAAACTCATCCAACATTCCTCAATTAGTACTGAATTGATCCTTCATAGCTGTGGTATCAAAAGTCAAATAGAAAAAGAGCTCCTGATGCTAGTGTATTTACTTAAAGAAATAAAAAATTAGCAATATCCATATTGTGTTGTATTTTGTTTCATTTATTTGGTTGGTTGTTTATTAATTTGCAGGCCATAATTCTAACACTCACTTCTGCTTATTGGAACATTTGCCAGTGGGACTTTATCAAGAATCAGCTTCTAAAATATGTCTATTCTCAAAGAGATGCTCTGAACTATTATCCTATTGTCAGAGGATCTGTGTAGTTTCTTCTACTAGTGTTCTCCTAAAGCTCCAAAAATCAGGAAGGGATGAACCAGCCTAATGATTTCAACTGTGCAGATATCCTGTTTTCTCTTCTATTATATGTGTATCATAAGTTATATTATAAGAAAATAACAATTGTAGCTGACAATAAGAAGTTATACAACTTGTGTATATATGTGTGTGTATATATATATATATATATATATATATATATATATATATATATATATGTTGTTTTTTTTTGAGACTGATCCTACTATCCCCATTTTCCATTTTAGGATGCCAAGTCTTAGAGAAATTAAATGTTCTCTCTGCAGGCTTATAGCTAGGAAATTTCAGAATTAGCATTTCAGTGCATGCTGTACACATTCATCATATGTATCATATGCAATCTATGTCATCAAAATGGTAGGGCTCATTCAACCTATGAATCCATTTTTACCATCTGATTTGAGAAAAGACTTAGAGAATATATGTTTAATTCAACAAGTGTTTGACTCCAATGTGAGTCTCTGAGATACTTCTCAGTTCTTATACTGTGTATCTAGATAAAGGATGTTCAGAGACGACCAGCACCCCTGGTGTGAGGGCTTACTTAGTCCTTTTGAAGGCTGCTTAGCCACTTTTTTGGATAATCTATCATGTAACTTTCATCCTTGGTTGCAAAGAAACCATACACAGTGGTCATACTCTAGTGAAACTGTCTCAACAGATGGGCTAACTAGGTTAGCTAACCTACAATCTTCAAATCCATCTGTGAGTTAAGGGAATGTCCCAAGTATGTAAAAACTTTGCCCTGGTGGAATGGGTGAATGACAACAATTTGTTTCAAAGTCTAGGAAGGTGGCTAAACTAGATGCTGTGGAGTGCTTAGAGCTTAGACAAACATCAAAGATCCCATGCTGATCTGCTGCATCAGGCCATTGCCAGTCATTTTAAATTTTGTCTTGTCAATGGACTTCTTTAACTCTGGAAAAGACTAAGGCTGATGACTTGTGGAACTCTGCCTCACTTAGATCCAATTCATGCAAAAGTCAAAATACCACCCACAATATCATTAGTCATTTGCAAATACAAAAAACAAACAAACAAAAACAAGAGATCTAGAAACAAAAAGATCTCTTACTTTCATAAATTTAGACACAGAAGTACCCCTCACAACATTTTACATTTGAGAAGATTAAAACTTAGTGAGTTTCTCAGGGTCAGACAGCTGGTACATTTCTGTAACAGAAGTTAAATTCAAATCTTTCTGATTGAGTCATACTTAGTATGCACTATACTACCTCTCTTTAAGGCATAATTTTGTCCCAAAGAAAGATCATGTATAAATGTATTTTATTTTTCAGAGATTATTCTGATAAGTTGATAACTCATGAATGTTAGTGAATAAGTCAATAAATATTTATTAATAAATGTTTATTATTTTATTAACCACTAAACAGCTATATTCTAGGCACTATGCTGAGCTCTGACTTTTCAAAGAAAAGCAAAGGATAGTCCTTATTTTCAAGGAGCTCATAACCGAATAGAAGAGACAATGTCTGAGGAAACATTTACCAATGAGATGTATATACAAGATAAATTGGAAATAGTCAGCGGAGGGAAGGCATTAGAATTAAATAGTATTGGGACAGACTCCCTGATAAAAAGGTGGAATTTTTGCATGAAGAGAGTCAAGAAAATCAGTAGGTAGAAGAGTAGAGGACAAGTATTCTGGACATTGGGAACAGCCAGAGAAAAGTATTTGAAGTCAGGATATGGAGGTACTGTTTAAGGAAGAGCAAAGAGACTAGTGTCATTGGACAGAGTATGAGTCGGGAGGGAGAGCAAAGGTTAAGATGTAAGAATGCTATACATGCCAGAGTGGGAGAAGAGGCAGATTATGAAGGATCTTTAACACCAAAGAAACCTATTTTAGTTGACCTTAGAAGTAATATTAAACTGCTGGAGTTTATTGAGTAGGGGGTCAATGCTACACTTTAAAAAGATAATTTTGACATTGTAATAGCAGATGGATTGGAGTGGAGAAAGACTAGTGACAGTCATACTCATTTGCAGACATGAGATGGTGACAGCCTATACCAGGCAGTGGCCATGTTAAAAAGGAGAATGGGTTGTACATGAAAAATGTGAAGAAGATCAACTCAATAGCCCTTGGCAGCAGATTGCTTGGGACAGGATGAGAAAGAGTGATTAGTCAAAAAGTATCCTTGAAGCCATTGATCAATGCTCCCATTTAAGGCAGCAACAATGCTTTAAGCCCTTATTAAGTCATGGAATATTCAAATTATGTCAACATTCTGGGTTTCAGGAAGTTTGGGAAATAGCAAAATCTGTATGAGTTCAATTTGGATTTTATAGTAGTCTACTATAGGCCTGGTAATAGTGATATAAAAACTAACCTGAAACAATGCCTTCTTTTATGGAGTTTATATTCCTGGCTGAAATCCTGTCTTCTAAGAGAAGCCTTTCCTCATTCTAGTGCCTTCCCCTGTTGCTTATCTACAATTGATCCTGTATAAATCTCATTTCTACATCCTTCTTTGCATGCTATTTCTCTTCTTAGTTTATGGGCTTCTTGAGAATGACTGACTTTTGCTTTTCTTTACATCCCAAATGTTTAGTTTAGGTCCTGGCACATAGTAGGCATTTAACATAATTATTTAATTAATTCACACTCTCCTGCATTTTTCATTTATCCAGTTGATAATTAATTCTCTTTGGTTATATTATAAACAAAAAAGGAATTTAATCTAGGAAAGGATCTTCCCAGGTGGTCTGTTCTCTAGAGCAGAAACTGGACAACTGCAGCTTAGGGGTCAAATCCAACTACCTAAGCTATTTATTTACAAATACCAAAACATTCTTAATCCCAAGGCCAGACAAAAATGCCAGTTTCCCCTCCCCAGGGGATTCTACTTGCCTGTCGGAGAATTAATACTTTCTCAGGAATTGTAAAATAATGATTTTGTGAGACATCCCAGATATACTTTTTTCCAACTTCAATTCAAAATCATTATTCCATTGCTGACAGCCCTCTTTTACACTAACTATAAACTTGTTCAAATATGTCATGTTCATTTTGTATCATCATGCAGGATATATAAGGAAGAGTCATTTGAGAAAGATTGGGTTAGAAAAATTCATGAAATTCTGGATCCATATTTTTGAAACTGCAAGAGATTACTAAAAGACATCTAGTATAATTGCTTTGTTTTAGAGATGAGGAGATTGAGCACTAATGAGGCAGGTGACTATAATCAAACAAGTAGTATTATTTGAAACCTTCTTCTGACTCCAAAACTAGTTATTTTTTTAATTAGATTATGCTATAGCAGTAACCATAACCAGATGATATAACATAAAGAGAAATTTGTTAATGGTACCCTATCTTTCCTTCCATGTATCTCTTCTATAACAATACCCCATCAATATCAGTTCTGTGGGTGTGAATGATATGTAAATTTAGCAATTTGTTTCATTGTGAATATATCCCATAAATTAAATCATATTCCTAAGTCCTATTATCTTCCTACTGTTACACCATAAAATTTAAAAAAAAATGTTAAATCATGTAGTTTACTTCATCTACACCAGCCTGTTTCTCCCCCTTCAGTGGCAATATCAGCAGTAGCTCCCAGTTGAAGAAAGATCTTTGAATTCTGCTCATTTGCTTCCCCCCAATCCTTTGACTTTAAGAATTTGGCTTGATGTTCACAATCACTATTATCTTTATATTCTTTTTTATTTCCCAAATGGAAAAAATATGTTTTGATGGAGTTTCTCACACATGTTTTTCCTTCTTCTTAATATTTAATTGGATAAATGTATTTCAAATGTTTAGAATCTGAGCCAGTCTGTCAGATAGATCCAATTAATACAAGTACAATCTTTTACATCTGTTGGGAGATTGCAAATAAGACTAGAATGATATTTTAAATGTCTTGATTCTGGATTAATTTTATCAGGCTGTGACTGAATTATTTCTAGCGAGTCTAAATCCTCAACAAACCCTTTTTCTCTTTCTTTTAAAAAATTTTAATAGTATTTTATTTTTCAAAATACTTGTAAAGATAGTTTTCAACATTCATTTTTGTAAGACTTTATGTTCCAAATTTTTCTCCCTTCCTTTCCTTACCTCCCCCCATCTCAAAGACAGCAAGCAATTTATATAGGTTAAAAATAATGCAATTATTTCAAACATATTTCCATAGTGTACAAGAAAAATCATATCAAAAGGGAAAAGAAAACTATGAGAAAGAAAAAACAAGCAAACAAAAAGAATAGGTGAAAATACTGTGCTTTGATTTATATTCAGTCTCCATAGTTCTCTCTCTGGATGCAGATGGTATTTCCTATCCCAAGTCTATTGAAATGGTCTTAACGAAAATCCTTTTTAAGTGTCTACTATGTTCACTAGAAAAGGCATGCATAGTAGATAGAGGGCAGAAGTTGATATCATGGACCCTGAGTTCACATTTCTCTGCTGACAGTTATTTTGAAACCCTGGGCAAGTAACTTTATGTACATCAAGTAACTCCCTGGGATTTGGCAGATAAGGCAGAGAAATGTATAACTTCGAAGGATGAGAATGAATATGTAACAGTCTGAAGGGTGACTACCCTATGTGGGCTACTAGCATATATGGTCTACCAAAAATCTCATACACTTCCTATCATGTCCTTGTGTAAGAGAATTGCAGCACATTTCTTTGGTATCTGAATATAGTTTGTAGAGAAGTAATTACTTTAATTCAGAGTTCTAATATAATCCTTACTCTTTTTGAGTCTGAAAAGCTCTATAAAACTAGCACTAATGAATAATCTAATACTTCAATGATTTTCATGTAAATAATAGGTTAACAGTTGGGGAAAATATGGCCACTGTTCTGTGATATAGGACAAATGTCCTTGCCTGACCATAAACAGAGAATGAGCATTTGGGTACTAAGCTTAAGATAAGGTGGATTGTAAATTATTTGTATTAAAGAACTAAGTATGGAATCATTGTGAACAGTTCATTTTCTGTGCATGGAAGCACATTGGAAGGGCTCAACAGCTAAAATGATGAGCAGTAAAAGTGTATTCTACCAAAATAGAGTTATTCCTGGGATCTGGAAAGAAACTGAGCATAATTGAGGATAGTTTTTCTTTGAGAGTATAGACATGTCAGTGAAAAGATCAAGCCAATATATATGTAAGTGTACACATGCTCTGTGTGAGAAATGTGAGATGAAGATACTCCCATGTACAAATGTTATACTTGCATAATCTACATTGATTATAATGAGTGAGCTCCTTATAGACAATCCTATAATTTCTGATGTTAATGACCAGAACTACTATCATAAACTACTGTACTTTCATAAACAAGCCCACAGGACCATGATTTAGTCAAGCTTGTCAATATATTGTTGGCTGAGATCATGTGGATACCACACATGGAAAACTTTTTAATGCTGTTCTTGGATTTTAGGTATTTTGTATACTAAATCAATTGGCAAGCCATTTTCTGTTCCATCTGATAAATCTGACAGCGTACTTTTCTTATAAGTGTTGATTATTTATTTCTTGGTGAAATGATGTCTACTTACTTACTGTTGCTGAGGCTGCTATTTGTGTATAGAACCTCAACTATACAATATAAATATATTTTTATGACTTAGAAAAATTTAATTTGTTGCTGACTCTATAATCAATCTATTTTTTTTCAAATTTAGAAAGAGATATGCAGGAAGGCAGGAAGGCAGGAAGGAAGGCAGGAAGGCAGGCAGGAAGGCAGGCAGGAAGGCAGGAAGGAAGGCAGGAAGGCAGGAAGGCAGGAAGGAAGGAAGGAAGGAAGGAAGGCAGGCAGGCAGGAAGGAAGGAAGGAAGGAAGGAAGGAAGGAAGGAAGGAAGGAAGGAAGGAAGGAAGGAAGGAAGGAAGGAAGGAAGGAAGGGAAAAAGAGAGTGAAAAAGAAAAGGAAAAACGGTCAATGAGTGATTTATTTAACTTTGAAGGCAACACAATGTTTTGCAGTATCAGAAATCCTTGCAGAATTTCATAGATTCTCACTGTGGTAAGGGACTTCAGAAATTTCTAATCTAGTCCATCACTAAACAGGAATTCTTTTTAAAAAGCCATCCAACAAATGTCCCACCTTTGCTTTTGAAATTAAAATGAGGTCTCAAGGTAGCAGTTATTTTTTGAGATAGTTCTAATATTGCACAATTTTCATCCCTAAATCAAAGTTAAATTGACTTCTTTGTAACTTCCACCTATTATTCCTGGTTTCGTTTTCTGAGACCAAACTGAACTCATTTGCTCTCTCTTCCACAGAATACTCCTTCACATACTTGAAGCCATCTATCATACCTTTCTTCAAGAATTTTCATCTCTAATGGATCTGCTGGGTCAAAGGGTATACACAGTTTTATAACCTTAGGGCATAGTTCCAGATTGCTCTCCAGAATAGTTGGATCATTTCACAACTCCACCAATGTTATATTTTGGCATCTGAACATGACTCTAAGGACCTAATCTGTGATCCAGAAATTAGAGTGAGTACAAAAACAGACAAGAAGGAATCTTTGTTAAGGGCTAAAGTAGTGTTTCAGCTGAAATGGGACAAATGTTTAGAAAGGAGCCTTTTTCACTTCAAGTTTTGTAACTTGTATGCAGATCATTGAACTCTTTGAAATATTAAAATATACATCTCCTTGGTTCTCTAAGGAAAAAGAATTAGATCCAGATGAGTGAAAATTAGTAGGAGAGCAACTATGTGAATATTTACAATGATTCAATTCCTAAAGAAATATTGTATACATATAACTTAATACAATTGGCTTTAAGGAATTATATAAACATTAGAATGAGGAAAAAGAAGAAAGTGCAAGAGGGGGAGAATAGTGACAAACTAGGTGAAAAGGATGAAGAATTAGACAAGAAAGAAGTTAAATACAATTCTGATGAAATTAAAGAATATGGTGCTTCACAGCAGGAGCCATTAGAGCATTCCCCAACTCCTGACCTACCCCTCTCAATTAACCCTTCATGGATGAAGTGAGAAGAAGGAGGGGTAGGGGTAGTAACATAATCAGCATCACCTATGAAGCAGTTTATGACAAGATTACAAAAGGCACTAGTTAAAGCTAAAAAAGGACAAGATATATCTAATTTGATAAATGCATGCTCTGTAATTGAAGAATTTGATTCTTCAGGTCAAGAAGGGAGAAGACACATTCCTTTTGATCTGGTAAAAAATAAAGATTTTAAAAAGGGTTGCATTCTTTATGGGGCTACACCTTCTTATGTTAAGATGATATTAGAGAATTTGGCTTATGAAATTCTAACCCCTAGCGATTGGGACTCTATAGCAAGGACGTGTTTAGAGACTGGACAAAACTTGTGGGTTTTTGGAGTACAGTGAACTATGTAGAATACAAACCCAATGGAATAGTCAAACTGGAGTTAATATACAAATCAGCTTTGGCCAACTAGCAGGTAAAGGTCAGTATGCAGACACTTCAGTACAAATTAATGACCCTTTGATAGCATATGAGCAAATTGCTGCTGCTGCTATCAAAGCATGAGGCACCCTCCCAGGAAAAGATGGAGGGGAAGCCTTCACAAAAATAGAGCAAGGTCCAAATGAATCCTTCATTGATTTTGTGATACGTCTGCAGACAGATGTCACAAGAACCATGGGTGAAAATGCTGCAACAGGAATAATGATCAAACAACTTGCTAGAGAAAATGCTAATGAGGTTTGTAGAAGAATTATTCTGGAACTACACAAGAATATTTCTTTAAAAGAGATCAGAAGATGCTGTGCCACAGTGGGCGCAAATGCCTTTTATATCCAGACTATGATGCAGATCATGGGAAGACAGGGTCCCTCTTGGCAAGGGACTTCCAGAGAAACTCATCAGTGCTTTCAGTGTGAGAAAGTAGGGCATCTGAAAGCTCATATAGGTAGAATAAGAAGACAGGATGAGAGAACAAGATCCAAAACCCCATGCAATAAGGGTTTCCATTGGGCCTCAGAATGCAGATTGACCCAGGGAAATGAGAGGCAGGGCCCAGCTCCCAGACCTCAAACAAAAAAACAGGTGGGGCATGACGGCAGCCAAGTTCATACCCAGAGAGTCTTTAGTTCATGATTATGATATGATCAATCAGCCAAAAAGTAATCAGATGGGAGAAAGGAATTACAATTGGGGAGAATACAGGCATTTTAACCCAACAGATGAACAGTATCCAGTGATAACAGTTCCAAGGTAATTGTCAGGTGATGAGGAGAAATCTAGAAAGTGGTGAATAGAAGGAACCAGATAGGTTAATTGCTTGGGAGAAAGGGTTTGCTTGTATCTCTACAGATAGAGAAGGAATCAGATGGGTGCCAATGAGCCATATTTGCCTTGTCCATTGGAGAGAGACAGAAAAAGAGAAAAACCTTGAAACAAAGCAGAAGATTTAAAAAACATCTGACACTGAAAGAGGATGGCTGTTAATAAGACTGTTACAGAACCTCAAAACCCACAGCAATCATTGGATTCCCTGAGATGAAAAATTGTTGATAAGACTATTGCAGAACTTCAAAACCAGAAGGAATCATTGGATTCCCTGAGACATGATAATACTGTTACAGAACTTCAAAATCTGCAGAAATCATCGGATTCCCTGAAACTTGCAGGAATTATTGGATTCTTTGACATATGAAATAATGGATTGGTTTTGGACTATTTCTAGGACTTATGGATATGTATAATTCCTCATGTTGACTCATGTTATTTGTTACATCACTACTGGCCTGTTATATTGCTATGTGCTTATGTAATAACTCTCATATTGATGGATTTATGTATGCCTGTTTCAAGTGAGAAACTTCAGAAACCCACTAATCTGGTTTGATTCCCTATTTCCTTTGGTGCTTTCATCTCCCTTTCTGAGACATCAGGGAAGGCATGATCACCTCTTTTTTTGGTGTTTTTACCCCTTTTTTGAATAGTCAGAGAAGGTGTGATCACCTCTTTTGGGGGGTTCTCAACTCCTTGAGAAGTCAGAGAGGATGTGACCACCTTATGTTCTAAAACAGAAGAAAGCAGGAGATGTTATGGGCCAGAACTCTGAACTTGAAACCAGGATTCTTATAAGGTGCTCAGTCAATGGAATTAATAAAGACAATGTTTATCTAGTTTAGCATGGTGATTAACAGTTCTCTAAATTCAGTATGATTGATTTAATCTTACAACAAATAATGGTTTCCCAGTGATATAATGATTGGTTTATACTCAAAATAGAGTATATAAAGCTGTGACAAACTCACCCAGAGTGAGAGTCAGAGTCATACTCAGAAGGGCTTGGAGAAAAACTCAGAAGGTCCCAGAGAAAGACTCAGAAGGGCCAGACACAGACTCTAAAGGGGACTCAGAGAGAGATTGTTCCATCTTCATCAGCTTTATGGTGGCTGAACTGTCATCCGGCGTTTCCCCCATAGAGGCCAAGGCTGGTCTAAAAGGCTCTCTAGAAAGCTGTCCTGGGCCCCAGGCAAGGAAACTAGATTGTAAAAGAGATAATAAAGGATTTGAACACCTGGCTATTCTTGTGGTGATTATTCAACTGAAATGAAGATTGCTTCAAGACCTCCAGAAAACTACCAAGAACACTATATTCCAACAATGTGTTACTGTCCCAATTTTCCCACATCCCCTCTAATATTTATCATTATCTTTTCCTGTCATCTTAGCCAATCTGAGAGATGTGAGGTAGTACCTCAGAGTTGTTTTAATTTGTATTTCCCTAATCAATAGTGATTTAGACCATTTTTTCATATGACTATTGATGGATTTAATTTCATTATCTGAAAATTATCCATAGCCTTTGACCATTTATCAAATGATGAATGGCTTGTGTTCTCATAAATTTGACACAGTTCTTTATATATTTTAGAAATAAGATGTTTCTCAGAAATATTGTATGTAAAGATTTTTTTCCCCAGCTTTGTATTTCTTTTTTAATCTTGGTTCTGTTGGTTTTGTTTGTCCAAAAACTTCTTAATTTTATGTAATCAAAGTTGTCCATTTTACCTTTCATAGTGTTCTCTAGTTTTTCTTTGGTCATAAATAACTTCCTTCTCCAAAGATCCGATAGGTAAATTATCTCTTGTTCTCTTAATTTGTTTTGGTATCATATTTTATGCCCAAATCATGTACCCATTTTGATATTATTTTGGTATGTGGTGTGAGATGTATGTCAATTCCAAGTTTCTGACATATTATTTTCCAATTTTTCCAGAAATTTTTGTCAAATAGTGAGTTCTTATTCCAGAAGCTGGAATTTGAGGGTTTATGAAATATTAGACTACTATAGCCTTTGATTATTGTGCCTTGTGATTGATTAATCAATTCTAATGATCCACATCTCTATTTCTTAGCCAGTATCAAATGGTTTTGATGACTGCTGTTTTATAATATCATTTTAGGTATGGTACTACTAAGCCACCATCCATTGTATTTTTTTCCCATTAATTCCCTTGATATTTTTGATCTTTTGTTCTTCCAGATGAATTTTGTTATTATTTTTTCTAATTCTATAAAATAACTTTTGAAAGTTTCATTGGTATGGAACAAGTAGGTCGATTTAGACAAAATTGTCATTTTTATTATATTTGCTCAGTCTATCCATGGTCATTAATATTTTTTCAATTGTTTGAATCTGACTTTATTTGTGTTAGAAGTGTTTTGTAATTGTGTTCATATAATTCTTGGATTTATCTTGGGAGATATTTCAAGTATTTTATTTTGTAATCAGTTATTTTAAGTAGAATTTCTCTTTCTATCTCTTGCTCATAGACTTTGTAAGCAAAATGTAGGAATACTGATGATTTGTGTATTTTTTAAACTTAATTTTTTACATCATAATGATTTCTAAATAACTATTGCCTCTCTCCATAACTAAACCTTATATTAAAAAACAAAAATAAAAACAACTAAATGAAAACAAACGGCACCAAGATTTTACTATAATTACTCAGTTTAATTAACATGGTGCTGTTGAACTGATATTATTTTTTTGTTTTGTTTTTTTGCCAAATTATTTCACTGTATATGAATTCATGCAAATATTCTAATTTCTCTGAATCTATTATATTTAATTAATCTTGTGCAATAATTTATCACATACATATAGCAATCTGTTCACTTATTCCTCAATCAATGAATACACATTTTGTTTCTAATTATTTACCACAATGTTGTGGGTCTGCTTCCCTGCAGCTTCACTGGAAACTGAAAGTTTCTTACTGCGCGCTTCATGCTATCACCAGCCTTCGGACGTCTCCGGCCCCGCTCCAAAGACAAAAACAGGAGCAGGGAACAAGCAAACAAAGAGCCAACATGTAGCAGAGCTGTTCTTTATTGTCTGCTCCCCTAAATGTCTCCCCAAGCTGTTGCTGTTCCCTACTTTTATACAGAATCTTCTTGGACCCTCCCCGATTCCTCCCTTCGTGGGCGGGGCCAGCTCCTTTAGCAATGCCTAGCCGTTTTTCTCCTTATATGGCCAGGCAACTCATAATTCCACGCATCTACTGACACGTAGCTCTATTAGTCGACCCGGAACCACATCCTGGAGATGACTGACATTAAGGCGGCTCCCTTCTGCACAGGGGGATCAGTTCCAGGCCCATTACACCACAACATGCATACACACACACACACACACACACACACACACACACACAGAGAGGCTGTGTATATGTGTATGTTCATGTGTGTGTTATAATCTTTTATCTTTCTTTGATATTTTTAGCATGTGCCAAATAATAGGATCATTGGGTCAAGAAAAAGAAAAAAGTTTAGTCACTTGCCTTACATTATTCAATTTTTTTTTTAATAGAATGGTTAGACCAATTCAAATCTCTTTCAATGTATTAGTGTGCCTATCTCCCTATATTCTCTCCAGAATTAACTATTCCTATTTTAGGAGCCATTTGTAACAGTTTGTTGGGCTGTGATGAATTTTAGTGTGTGATATCAACAGTATTCATTATTAAAAAATAGAGAAATAAATCCTGGTTTCTGCTGGCTTTAGTTATACTTACATCATGGTCATATCTCTTAGAAATTCTGAGAATTAAAAGCAATCATATTTTAAATAAAAACCATTCTGCTTATACTGGGTACCTCTCCTCTCACACACTTGAGCTCCCTTTTATGTGTTGTCTTCATCAGTTGGAATATATTGTCCTTGATGGTAGGGAATGCATTTTTACTTGTATTTGTATCCCTTATTCTTAGCAAATATCTAGAATATAGAATGTTCTTAGTTAATACTTCCTTCCTTCCTTTTTTCTTCCTTCCTTCCTTCCTCCTTTCCTTCTTTATTACTTCCTACTTATCTCTTCTCCTATTTTCTTTCCATCCATCCATCCATCCATCCTTCCTTTTCACAATAGCTACTTTCACTATCTAATTGGTCTTTTTTCTTTATAGGAAATTAGGTCAAATGAATGAGAATTCACATTCTACTGTGTGTTTGCAAGTAAGTGTGTATGTATGTGTGTTTATACATATTCTTGACATATATTCTTGACTTTAGGAACAGGGAATAAGATGCATAAGCTAAAAATGCTTCCTTGGCAGAAGTGAAGAGAATTTATTTATTTCCATGTCCATTAGAATCTTGATAAATTGCAACCCACTTACACCCACCATGCATCGTTTTTATTGTTGGTTTAGGCATTTACATTTCATATTCTTTTGAGATAATGAGATTATGATTCAAAGTCATACAGGATTTGGTTTTAAAAAATGGGCTTGGGCAACTGGGAATTGCTGACTGTTCTGTGTGATTAAAGATAAATTGTGGGTATCCTTTTATATTTTCAATATCCTGGCAGGTTGAATTGGATAAGTTACATTTTTTCCTAAAGTTGTAGCCAACACAGTATGTAGGTGGTTGTTGGAGACTTCCAAGGCAAGTACACTTGCCTTAGTGTACACTACAGTTCTCTAATTACTCATGTACTCCATATAGATGATGCTAGAATTGTCAGAAGTAGAACAACATGAGGGTATTGGATTTGACTTCTGTTAAGCCTGGCACAATTTCCAGATGTACATATGAACACATATCACCTATTTGTGAACTTCATGTTAGTGGATGACTCACCCACTGGTATTAAGAATCACCTTCCTGTTCTAGCAAATGGCACAGTGATGAGAACATCTGTCAGCTTTTCCATGATTTCATTAAAAAAAAAAAAAAAATACTTGGCCAACTTTCTCTACTAAGATGAATAGGCCTTGAAGACAGCTGGAATGAACAGCTTTAAGAATTCTTAAACACTTTCCTTTTCTTTGTAATCCAATGAAATCTCCTATTTTCCCTGTTCTGCTTGGTGAGTCTTCTCACCCAAGTCCAGTGATATTCCCAGCAATCGAGTTAGAACCAAACATAAATGAGCAAGTAAATACAATGGAATAACTGGATCCTATTTATTTGCAACTCAGGATGAGACCACAGCCAAAGTTATTCTGCAATAACTTTTTTTTTCCCAATTAAATCTTTCACTAGGAGAGAGGACCCAATTGTATAAGCTTATACTTTAGCTATACATACCTTTTGTGGTGAGTTCAATGCTTTTTTTTTTTTAAACAGGTGGTAGAATTCCATAGATGACATTCAAATAGGGATTCAACAAAGTCCTAAATAAGTTCATGCTTTGAAATTTAAATGATGATAAGAAGAAATTTTTGATATATTGGAAACATAATTGATTTTCAAGTTAAGACCAGAGGTTTTTTTTTTTTTTTATTAGAAACAGTATAATGTAGTGGATAGATTTCTGGATTGATCTTTCCAGCCTTGTACCACCACTTGCCTATTGGAGATCTCAAATTGGAGTTCCTTATAGACATCTTAAATTTAATGTCTAAACTTGAACTCATGATGTTCCTTCTCAAAATCCTTATTTCTTCCTAATTTCCATTTACAATAGTAAATGTCACTACTATCCTCCCAGTTATTTAGGCTCAATACTTAGCTATTATTCTCAATCCCTTACTTTTTTTCATCACCTATATAAAATATGCTGTCAAGGTCTATCAATATTAGGCTTTTCTCATATACAATGGTTTGAGATTAATGCTATTTTTATTATAAAAATATAGTTTTGGGGGTTTAACAATGGATATTATATTGAATATGGAGCAAGGAAGAGAATTCAAATGTAACCTCAGCCACTTACTAATTTTGTTAACCTTCATATGCCAGCCCACATTCCTTATCAGTAAAATTGATATGGTTAATAATCCATTTTTTAAATTTTTTAATGTTCTTATTAAAGTGTTTTAATGTTTGAAAACATATGCATGGATAATTTGTCAACATTGATCTTTGAAAAACCTCGTGTTCCAATTTTCCCCCTTCTCTCAACTCCTCCCCTAGATGGCAAGTAATTCAATGTATGTTAAAGATGGTTAAAAAATATATGGTAAATACAATATATATACACATATGTATATACACATATTTATACAATTATCTTCCTGTACAAGAAAAAACAAATCAAAAAGGAAAAAAATAAGAAAGAAATTAAAATGCATGCAAACAACAACAAAAAGAGGGAAAATGCTTTGTTGGGATCCATATTTAGTTTCCACAGTTCTCTCTCTAGGAGTTGATGGCTCTCTTCATCACAAGATCATTGGAATTAGTTTGGATCATCTCATTGTTGAAAAGAGCCATGTCCATCAGAATTGATCATCGAATACTTTTGTTGCTGTATACAATGATCTCCCAGTTCTGCTCATTTAACTTGACATCAATGAAATCTTTCCAGGCCTTTCTGAAATCACCTTGCTGATCATTTTTTCTATTATTATTATTATAGCTTTTTATTTACAAAACATATGCATGGGTAATTTTTCAACATTGACCCTTGCAAAATCTTCTGTTCCAAATTTTTCTCTCCTTCCCCCACCTCCTCTCCTAGATGGCATATAGTCCAATACACATTAAATATGTTAAAGAACACGTTAAATCCAATATATGTATACATATTTGTACAGTTATCTTGCTGCACAAGAAAAATCAGATCTAGAAAGAAAGAAAAATACCTGAGAAGGTGTCAAGGTCTGGGCTAGCTCCTCTGAAGGGCTCAGAATCAGCCCTAGTCAGGATAAGCAAAAGTCTTTGCCCCATGTTGGGTACCAAAATGTAAAGTCCTGTCGTTTCTAAGTTATAATCCTTCTCTGGGAGGAGATCTCTTTTCTGTAAAATTTTTTCCTCTGTGAGCAGGTTTCTTGGTTTTCTTCTTCAGCCAGCCTCTTCTTCTTCTACTTGAATCCTGGCTCTGAATCTCCTCCAGCTCTTGTCCAGGCCCAATGTTGTCTTCTTTTATCCTCCCAGAGAATGGGCATGTGAAAACTCAGGGGCTTGTGGAAAATACTTCAACCAATGAACTTGCTCCTCTTAAAGGTGCAAACTCTTTTAAACAGGTAAACTCCTCCCCAGAAGTCCAAAGGTGCAAACTCCTTTCAAAGGCCTGAACCAAAGGTGTGAATTCTGAGCTAGAGAATTGTTTAGACAACCTGAGTTGTAATCCTAACAGAAGGAAAACAAAAATGCAAGCAAACAATAACAGAAAGAGTGAAAATGCTAAGTTGTGGTCCACACTCATTTCCCATAGTTCTCTCTTTGGGTGTAGATGACTTTCTTCATTACTGAGCAATTGGAATTGGTTTGAATCATCTCATTGTTGAAGACCACCATGTATATCAGAATTGATCTTTGTATAGTCTTGTTGTTGCCATGTATAATGATGTCCTGGTTCTGCTCATTTCACTTAGCATCAATTCATGTCTCTCCAGGCCTCTCTGTAATCATCCTGTTGGTCATTTCTTATAGAAAAATAATATTCCAAAACATTCATATACCACACTTTATTCAGTCATTCTCCAATTCATGGGCATCCATTTAGTTTCCAGTTTCTAGCCACTACATAAAGGGCTGCCACAAACATTTTTGCACATGCGGATCCCTTTCCCTTCTTTAAAATCTCTTTGGAATATAAGCCCAGTAGTAACATTGCTGGATCAAAGAGTATGCACAGTTTGATAACTTTTTGAGCATAGTTCCAAATTGCTCTCCAGAATATTTGGATTCATTCACAATTCCACCAACAATGTATCAGTGTCCCAGTTTTCCCACATCCCCTCCAACATTCATCATTGTTAGGTTCTTAATAAGTGCTAAGTTGGTACTTAACAATTCTCTAGCTCAGAATTCACACCTTTAGTTCAAACCTTTAAGGGAGTTTTCACCTTTAAGGAATACTTTAAAGAAGCAAGTTCATTGGTTGAAGGATTCCCACAAGCCCCTGCAGTACTCATAAGCCCATTCTCTGAGAGGATTAAAAGAGGCAACATTGAGTCTGAAGAACAGTCTAAACTGGGACATTGAGTTTGGACAGCAGTCTGGAAGGAGAGAGTCTGGATTGAGTCAAAGAGAAGACATCTCATGGATTTGCAAGTCCAGCAATCCCACACTTTTGGAGGGGAAGGCTCCAGAAGCCTCCCAAGAAACCTGCTCACAGAGGAAAAGATTATACACAAAAAAGAAACCTCCTCCCAGAGAAGGATTACAACTGAGAGATGAAAAGAACTTTATACATCATTATTTTTTCTGTCATCTTAGCCAATATGAGAGGTATGTAGTGGTATCTCAGAGTTATTTTAGTTTGAATTTCTCTGATCAATAGTGATTCAGAGCACCTTTTTGTATGATTAGTAATGGTTTTAATTTTATCATCTGAAAATTGTTTGTTCATATCCTTTGAGCATCTATCAATTTGAGAATGGCTTGAATTCTTATAAATTTGCGACAATTCTCTATATATTTTAAAAATGAGGCCTTTATCAGAACCTTTGAAGGTAAAAATGTTTTCCCAGTTTATTGCTTCCCTTCTGATCTTATCTGCATTAGTTTTGTTTGTATAAAAACTGTTTAACTTAATATAATCAAAATTATCTATTTTGTGTCCAACAATAAATTCTAGTTCTTCTTTGGTCACAAATTCCTTCCTTCTCCACAGATCTGAGAGGTAAATTATCCTGTGTTCTTCTAATTTGCTTGTATCATTCTTTATGACTAAATCATGGACCCATTTCAACCTTCACTAGTTATATAGTGTTAGGTGTGAATCAATGCCTAATTTAGTTTTTTGAGCAGTTTTTGTCAAATAATGAGATTTTATCCCAAAAGCTGGGGTCTTTGAGTTTGTCAAACAATAGATTACTATAGTCATTGACTATTTTGTCTTGTAAACTTAACATATTCCATTGATTGACTAATCTATTTTTTAGCCAGTATCAAATGGTTTTGATGCCCACTGTTTTGTAATATAATTTTAGGGCTGGCAGAACTAGGCCACTTTCATTGGCATTTTTTTCATTAATTCCCTTGAAATTTTTGGCATTTTGTTCTTCCAGATGAACTTTGGTATTTTTTTCTAGGTCAGTTAAATAAGTTCTTGGGAATTTGATTGGTATGGGCACTAAATAAGTAGATTAATTTAGGTAGCATTGTCATTTTTATTATACTTGGTCAGCCTAAAATATGAGAATATTTTTTTCATATTTTTTCATTTGATTAGTTCTGACTTTATTTGTGTGGAAAGTGTTTTATAGTTGTTTCATATAGTTTCTGACTACCTTGACAGGTAGACTCCCAAATATTTTATATGTAATTTTATTATTATTATTATTATTTTATTATATTATTACCTCTTTGTATCTCCTGATGTTGGACTTTGTTGGTAATATATAAAAATGCTGCTGATTTATGTGGATTTATTTTGTATCCTGCAACTTTGCTAGAGTTGTGAATTGTTTCTAGCAGTTTTTAAGTTGATTCTCTAGAGTTCTCTAAGTATTCCATCATATCATCTGCAAAGAGTGATCATTGTGTCTGTCTTTTAAGAGCTCATAGCATATGAGCCCCTTGATCTCAAAGGTGAGATGAATGAGGTGGGAGACTCATAGAGTATAAAAATAGTTCCAGTTTATTAAGCTGTACAGCCTTGTTGATATACATTTTTTGCAAGCATTATCAGTGCATGAACAGTAGGCAATCTTCAATTACCAGAGAAACAGCTTGTAGGCTTTACATATGCATGGCATCTGCCAATGGGAGGAGAGCCAATCCAGCAAGTCAGCTGCTTGCTCACAGGTGAAAGGCCCTGTTCGGGTATCCCTGTTTATGTAGCCACTGTTTATGGGCTTATACTTGTTTCCCCAATCACAAATCAATGCTCCTTGTTCAACAAGGCATTTCTGCAACGTGGCAGAAAACTTATTGTGCATCAAAGGTTGAGGTGGCCTTGATGCTCCTTCTCAACAGAATCTATACCCTTACAATTCCCCCTTTTATCTTTTAGATAAAAAGTCCTTTCTTCAACTGCAATCTCTGAGAGGATGGTGGGGAAAGATTTCTAAAAGTATCCTAATATTACAAGGCAACAACAAAGCAGTTACAGCATAACAACACACAGGGCAATTCGAGATTCTAACTTTAAGCCCCATTTTTTTTTTTCTTCAGTTTTATCTGCATTCATATTGTAATTGAACCTGGAATTTGAATAACTCTACTTCTGCTCCTATTTCCAATCTTACTTCTCTTTTTTCTAAAGGGATTAAGATCTGTTTCTAACTCCCCCCCCCCCCAGGCTGGGGTTAAGTGACTTGCCCAGGGTCACATAGCTAGGAAGTGTTAAGTGTCTGAGATCAGATTTGAACTTGGGTCCTCCTGAACTCAGGGCTGGTGTTCTATCCACTGCGCCACCTAGCTGCCCCGTTTCTCACTTTTGACAGGAAGCATTGATAAATGAACTCTAGTGATCACAAATATAGTCTGATTTTCAATTTCAGGATACAATTCCAACAAGTAACATTGTAAAAATCTAATATTTCTTTGGTAACAGTTACAGAGTCTCCCCACATAAATGCATATTTCCCTCCCAGACAGGTTTTAGTATAAAACTAGTATTCAATTCTTGTGCTATTTATCCAAAAACAAGGACCCAAGATGTTTTTCCATGTGTCAAACTGCCAACCCAATTCTTGAGTGAGGAAATTCCATGGAGGCTTGTGAGGGGTCAATCTGATGACCCTTCATGTAGACATATCTCTGCAATCCTCCCACATGGATGAGGATATCACTATGACAGAGCATCCCCTGCATGCCCATCATGTGTCAGATAATACCCCCCCGCCCCCCGCCATGAGACAATCCTAGGCCATGGTGGATCTATCATGATAGCCTACCTTTTGGCCTTTGTTGCCAGTCCTGATTGTATGTAACACAAACCCATATATATAGAAAACATCTTGCTAGTGGTCTTGGAGGCATGTTTTCTCCTCCTGTTCAACAGTCGCCTCTTCTTCCTTCTTTTCTTCTGTTCCATGGACAACTTTGAGATGTCTCGTGAGGATCAATGTTGAAGTTTTTCTCCTGTGAAGATGCAAGCATATTGTGGCCCCCACATTAGAAACCTACTCCCTCCCATCCTTTAGGACCCTTTTTCATTACCATGGTCTCATTTTTTTTAGGAGGCCTTCTTAATGAAGATGGGATATTATCTTTGAGTGTTTCTCTGTCCACCAGAGAAAATTTCATAGCTGTACTTAAATCATTTGAATAAAATTTTAAGTAATGTTTTATGTATACTGCTTTATCTATATCTTTCTGAGAGACTCTACCTCCACCTCCCTGTTTTTGTTTTTTGATAAATCTCTTGAGAGTCTGATTAGTCCTTTCTACAATGTCTTGTCCTGAAAGGTTATAAGGAATCCCAAAAATATGATATATAGAGAATTCCTGTAAGAACTGTTTTAATATTTTTGAGGTATATGACAATTCATTATCAGTCTTAATGGCATGTGGGATACTCATAGAAGCAAAATGGTGAAATAGGTGATTTATTACATGTGAAGCAGCTTCCCCTTGTTGATACAGATACAGGATACAGATACAAAGCCTGAATAAGTGTCAATTGTAACATGAATGCATGTTTTCCCATATGTGTAACATTCATTTGTATATATCATTTGGCTTATCACCTCTGGGGTTAGCCCCCAGCTCTACAGATCTTTGAGAATATGGTACACAAGCTATACATCTTTTTACTACGTTTGCTGCTTCTTGCCAGTTCAACCCATACAATCTCTGGAGAGATCTGACAGATAGATGTAGATGTTCATGAGCTTTTATTACTTGTTCTGGAGGGCAGAGAAAAATACATTATATAAGCAGACTATCCACTATTGTATTCCCTTCAAATATAGGTCCCAAACCATCCATATAAGAATGGATGTGCTTTATATAAAAAAGAGTGGATTCTCATTAAAATCACCTCTTGTACCTCCAGAAACAATGAGAAGATAGGTTCTATTTGAGCCTTTATATATGCTGTCTCTATTCTCTGGATCACCCCTACTGCATAAGATAATACTCTGAATTTGGACCCATCTGTGGGGTTAATTCACAATTATTATCTTCTGTTTTAATTGTAAGTTTGCATGGAATGACTATTCCTTGAGCTATGCATTGTCCCTTGTTAAGATATGTTTCAATATTATTGATGTTAATCGCAGTTACAGACACAGGCACTTCCTCATATATTTGTATGACTGGGATAGCTAATGAATACAAAGGTAGTGGAGGATTTATAACAAGGATTTTTAATTGTTTTCTGCTTTGATACTGTTGAATGGGTACTTAACAAACAGTATGAGGGGATAGGCAGTAATAATCATTGCTCTGTGACAATCTGCATTACAATTCTCCTGGAACAAAGCCTTTAATATCCTATATATACCTCCTACATTTCCCATGGCCTTAGTTACAGCAGCCTGTAATTGGGCAACAAAATCAGTGAAGGGCTCCCAAATTTTTTGTCTTATTTGGGTAAAGCTTTCCTTTTCACTCATTCCTATAGGAATCCTATTTCATGCTATTCTGGAACATTGGAATATTCAAAGATATGTCTCTTCAGTAAAATGGATTTGATCTCCAGTGTCTGCATGAGCCCCAGTGCCACTAAGTTTCTCAAAATATAACTTCATGCTTGCTCCTAGAGTAACCTGAGTGGCAATCAGCTGAGTCTGTTCTAAAAATTCTGTCATCCAATATTCCCTAAACTAATGTATTTATTTAGTGCTATACCAATCAAATTCCCAAAAAACTATTTACTGAACTAGAAATAATAACAACAAAATTCATTTGGAAGAACAAAAGGTCAAGAATTTCAAAGGAATTAATGAAGAGAAAAGCAAATGAAGGTGGCCTAGCTGTACCAGATCTAAAACTATAATGTAAAGCAGCGGTCATCAAAACCATTTGGTATTGGCTAAGAAATAAACTAGTTGATCAGTGAAATAGGATAGGCTCACAGAACAAAATAGCCAAAGACTATAACAATCTAATATTTGACAAATCAAAAAGCCCCACCTTTTGGATTAGAATTCACTATTTGACAAAAACTGCTGGGAAAATTGGAAACTAGCATAGTAGGCACCTAACACCGTATACCAAGATAAGGTTGAAATGGAATCATGATCTAGACATGAAGAATGATATTATAAACAAATTAGAAGAACACTGGATAGTTTACCTCTCAGATTTGTGGAGGAAGAAGGAATTTGTAACCAAAGAAGAACTAGAGATCATTATTTATCATAAAATAGATAATTTTGGTTATATTAAGTTAAAAAGTTTTTATACAACAAAACTAATGCAGATTCTGTTATTATTTGCTTCCATTTTTGTTCTCAGTTTTTCTTTTTCTTCCTTCTTGATCTGATTTTTTTGGTGCAATCAGATGGCTGTGTGAATATGTATATACATATAGGATCTGGCATGTATTTAGGCATATTTGGCATATATTGGACTGCCTGCTGGGTGGGGGAGGGGATGGAGGGAAGAAAGTGAAAATTTGTGGCAGGGGGTTATGCAGGGATTAATTTTGGAAAAATTATCTATGCATATGCTTTGTGAATAAAAAACTTTTAAAAAAAATAAATATAAATATAAAAATTCTGTCATCCAGAGCACTGCCTGGCCTGGAGTCAACACTGCCTGTGCAAGTGCTTTCCCATCTTTGGGGCATAAAATTGCCTGTGATATTATTTAAAGTTGTAACTTAACAAAAGGTGCTATGGGCCCATATTTATGAACTAAATCCCTAAGCTGGGTTAGAATTTTAAAGGGAAGTGGTTCATGTCTATATTTTCTTTGCCCTGCGTTAAAAGGGTTATTCTCCTTTATAACAGGATATAATTCTTCCCACTCCACCATGTCTTTTCCTTGATCTCTAGGATCTATTTTCACTTTTTGAAGTGAAAATAAAGAACATAATAATTACTTTTTGCTTTTTGTCCACTGTGCTGCTGCAGTCTTTCTTTTATATTTCGGATCCTGCTTTTCCTCAATTCTTATTTCATACTTTATATTAAGAGAGCCTTTGAAAGGCTATAGATCTCTATAGATACAAAAATAAAATAGGGCTGAAGGTGGTGGAGGCAGGGAGGCCATTCAAAATCATCTTGTTCAGGCTCAAGAAAGGGACATCTATTGATAAAAGATGGGCCTGTCTGAGCTCCAACTATAAATTTTCTGACCTTTTCAGGTTGTGATTTCAGACTTTGTTTAATGATATTATATATAGTAAAATGGCTTTTTTGTATTTCTCCTGGGCATTACTTATTGTAAATGGTGAGTTGTTCACCAAAAACAGTTCATCACAATTATAACAGTCCTTCTCAGGTAACCATGGAGAAATCTTGTAAGCAATGTCCAGGAACTTCCTAATGTCTCCTAATTGAATTGTGCACTTCTGCTCTTTTATACATTTATATATAGTCCTGACATATGGTTCGCTGTCTGAAGGAAGTAGAGTGCCTACTTTCTGCCCCATTAGGTTACTTAACTGTCTCCGCCACCTTCTGCCTAGTCTGGAAACAGAACAGTTTAATGGGCTCTCCCTCTGGAGTCCTTGTAGAGGTTGTTGTCTTGACCACATAGAAGTGCTTGACCATGAAGTGGTCACTCTGGCACCTTTCTAGGTTCCTGTCCCTATTCCCAGAAGTTAGTTGTTGCAGTCATCTTTTAAGAGCACCATATCTGTGTCATAAATGGAATTTGGTATGACTTCTTCTTTCCCTATTTTTTCCAAATAGTTTGCATAGTATTGGAATTAATTGGTCTTTAAATATTTTGTAGAATTTACTTGTAAATCCATCTGGCCCTGGAGATCTTTGCTTAGAGAGCTTATTTGATTTCTTTTTTTGAAGTAAGACTGTTTGAGTAATTTATTTCCTACTTTGAGACTTGTGAAATAGGGACCAACTCATATCATCCTTTGGGGCTTCTTATGGAGTTGATTTGCTTTTAGGATCCTCAGGGTTTGGGTTCTGTTCCCTTTCTCCATAAAAGCTGTCTATAGTCAGAGTTATTTTTGTTTTTTTGATCAATTTTTTAAAGGTTAAGGTCTGCTCTTAAGGTAAAGGTGTGGCAGGCGCTTTAGTTTCCCCTGGGGCCAGTACTGCTGACTAACTTCTGTGCTAGATAAACATAGCTAGGTCCTGAGTTCTTGGTCTCAGTGGCTCACAATAGGCCTTTTGTATTTGCTTTTGGGTGTCTCACAGCAAATCTGTTAAACCACCAGTTTGCAACCAGGAAAGAGTAGTCTAAGATCCTCACAATAGATACCCTGGCATGCATGCATGGGCAGAAGCCAACACATTGGCTCCACACCTTGGTTCCTTGCCCAGGCTCCCTGCATTGTGGTCTGGGTGCAGTAGTTTCTCCCCCTCTCTAATGGAAACAGACCTTTTCTGAAGTTGTTCTAAAATATCTTCTGGAAATTTGTATTATTCCAAATATTTGTACATTCTATCACTCCAAAACCAGTTCAGAGGCCTAATCTGATGTTAATGTGAGGGAAGCTTGGAGGAAGTCCCATAGTTATATGTCTGCTCTCCACCATCTTGGCTCTGCTTCCCCAATAATCTGCTTTTCAAGGTTGTTCTAGGAATAGAAAGAGATGAAAATATTAATAGGTGATTTATGACCCTTTAGGACTTACATAAATACAAGTTATTACTAGAAATGGAACAGAATGGTTCCATAGGAAAAAAAAAATTAAATTGGTAAACAATGTCTGGAATTGAATCCTGGTTCTGCTACTTATTATATGTATGTCTTTAGATGAGTTGCTTATCCTTTGTTCTAGCTTTCCTTATTTAGTTTATATTCTTTCTTTCTTTCTTTCTTTCTTTTAAAGATATCCATCCATTCATTTATTTATTAATATTCTCTTTTACTTCAATAGCATCTTATTTTTTCATTTACATGTAAAGAGAGTTTTCAACATTTATTTTTGTAAGATTTTGTGTTACAATTTTTTTTTCTCCCTTCCATGCTTCCAATCTACTTCCCCTCTCCCCAAAGCAGCAAGTAATCTAATATATGTTATGCATGGACAATACTTTTAAACATATTTTCATATTGTGAAAAAACATGAGAAAGAAAAAGCAAACAACAATCTTCAACCCCCCCCCCCCACCTTGTAATGTCTAGACTAGCTTTCTGGAGGATCTCTGGACAGACCTTAGTCTTGGAGAAGTAATGAAGGCAGGAAAGCCACCACAAGGATGGTCATGGATGGAGTCTCGAGTCTGGAGTCTGAGCTCGAGCACACTCTCCTCTCCAGTCCTCTCAGCCCTTAGAACAACAACAACAAAAAAAGCAACAAAAAATGAGAATACTAAGTCATTATCCAGTCAGTCCCTATGGTTCTCTCTCTGGGTACAGATGGCTCTCTTCAACACAACACCATTGGAATTGGCCAGAATGACCTCACTGTTGAAAAGAGCCACATCCAGCATAATTGATCATCATATAATCTAGCTATTGCTATGTACAATGTTCTTCTGGTTTTGCTCATTTCACTTAGCATCAGTTGATGTAAGTCTCTCCAGGAATCTATAAAATCATCCTACTGATCATTTCTTATAGAATAATAATAATAATAATATTCCATTACATTAATATTTCATAACTTATTCAACCATTCTTCAATTGATAGGTATCCACTCAGTTTCCAGTTCCTTACTACTACAAAAAGGGTTGCTACAAACACTTCTGCATATGTGGATCCTTTTTCCTTTTTTATGATCTCTTTGGGATACAGACCCAGTAGAGACACTGCTGGATCAAAGAGTATACATAGTATACATACATAGCCTTTTGGCATAGTTCCATAATGCTCTCCACAGTGATTGAATCAATTCACAACTCTATCAACAATGTATTAATGTCCCAGTTTTCCCACATCCCCTCCAATATTCATTATTATCTTTTCCTGTCATCTTAGCAAATCTGAGAGGTATGCAGTGTTACCTCAGAGTTGGCTTAATTTGTTTTTCTACGATCAATAGTCATTGGAAGCATTTTTTCATATGAATAGAAATCTTTTTAATTTCTTCATCTGAAAATTATCTGTTCATATCCTTTGACCATTTATCAGTTGGGGAATGGCTTGAATTTTTACAAATTTGAGTAAATTCTCTATACATTGTAGAAATGAGGCCTTTATCACAATCCTTGGATGTAAAAAAATTTCCCAGTTTATTGTGTTATGCCATAGTTCTCTTTTAATGTCCTGACCCAGTTTCCCTAATTGTCCTATTCAGTTACTCTGCCTCCAGTTATAACCATTCACTCTTAATATTTTATAGGATAAAGGACTTATATCTTAGATTTCAGGCTCTAATGATTCCCTCTTAATGTTTGATGGGATAAAAATCTTTATCCATTTTAAATGTCATTAGAATATAAGGAACCTCTCCAGTACCTCCCATTATATCATCCTAGGTGCCTCCCCCATTAGGTCATTGTTCTTGTTACCCTATAAAAGAATTTTGTATTCACTGCTGGATTCTTGGAGATGATAGTCTCATTCAGCCCTGGGACCAAACCATGGATCCAATTTGGTCCCAGTAAATCTCTCCCATTTAATAAATTATCAAATACTCTCTAATATCTATCTTGCTCAGTTTCTCCTTGCTTCCCCTGCAGTCTTGCATTGGTTTTATTTGTACAAAAACTTTTTAACTTAATTTAATCAAAATTATCCATTTTGCATTGCATAATGTACTCCAGTCCTTCTTTGGCCAATAAATTCCTTCCTTCTCCATAGGTCTGAGAGGTAGACTATCCTTTTCTAACTTGCTTCTAGTATCAATCTTTTTTTTTTTTTTTTCTAATATAGAGTGTTATATAGAGTGTTAGGTGTAGATCAATATATAATTTCAGCCATGCTAATTTCCAGTTTTCTAAGAAGTTTTTGTCAGTGAGTTCTTATCCCAGAAGTTGGGATATTTGGAATTATCAAATAATAAATTATTATCATCATTGACTGTAGAAAACCAGCGGGTCCATGCCCATACTGACTCACCATCGCTAACAGATATAGAGGATCAGTTGGTCCATGTCTATGTTGGCTTGCTATTTCCCTAATTATTGTAAAGATATATTGGGTAAAAATCAGGATAATCTTGATGGAGAATGTACACAATAAAGGCAAAGCATTTTAAGTATACTATTTTAATCCTTAACAATGAATTAAGGACATACTTGAGGTAAATACTTAGTATGATAATTTGTGCTATTTACTACTCAGTTTCATCAAGTACCTTGGTATTGATAAAATATCACAGCAATTTATAATTCTGTTGATGTTGATGAGCATCACAATTAAGTTATATACAATTTTGTGTTGATAAGTATTTTGTTATTGTTTGGGTGGATACTGAAATGTCAAAGTATGGAATGTGCATTAATCCTGGAGGAATAAGATGTCAACTGAAGTTAGCTGATGTAAGCTAGAAACAGCTTACATGTTAAGCTGGCATTCAGATTAATAAAATGAAGACTGCAAGGCTTATTTTCTACCTGGCCTCTGAAGCTGGACTCCAACAATTGACTATTGTGTCTTGTGAACCTAACCTATTCATCAGTAGAATAGGCTCTTTTCTTAGTACCAAATGGTTTTGATAACAGCTGCTTTATAATATAGCTTTAGCTGTGGTATAGTTAGGTTATTTTCCATTTAAATTCTTGACAGATGAACTTTGTTATTTTTTTTAGCTCTGTAAAATAATTTCTTTGGAGTTTATTGGTATGGTACTAAATAAGTAAATTAATTTAGGTAGTATTGTCATTTTTATTATATCAGTCAGCCTACTCATGAGTACTTCATATTTTTCCAATTGATTAGAACTGACTTTAATTGTGTGGAAAGTGTTTTGTAATTGTGTTTGTATATTTCCTGACTTTGCCTTGACAGGAAAACGCCCAAATATTTTATATCATACACAGTAATTTTAAAGGGAATTTCTCTTTGTATCTCTTGCTGTAGGACTTTGTTGTTAATATATAAAAATGCTGATGATCTGATGATTTATATGGATTTATTTTGCATCCTGCATCTTTGCTAAAGTTGTGGATTATTTCTAATAGTTTTTTAGTTGATTCTTTAGGGTTCTCTAAGTATACCATCATGTCATCTGCAAAGAGTGATAATTTGGCTTCCTCATTATCTAAGTGAAGTTAGCAGAACCAGATCTTTATATACACTAACAACATTATGTACATGATCACCTTTGATAAACTTTGCGCTGCTCAAAAATATATTGATCTAAGACACTTCCAAAAGATTTATGATAGAAAATACTGTCCATATACAGAGAAATTAGTATGGAGTCTGAATCCATAGTAAATACAATTTTCACTTTTTTGTTGCTGCATTTTCTTTCTTGTGGTGTTTCCCTTTTGTTCTGATTCTTCTTTCACAATAAAATTAATGTGGAAATAGATTTAATGTATTGGACATGTATAATGTATCTTAGATCATTTGCCATTTTGGTTAGGTGGGAGGGCACATAGAGAGGAAAAAATGGAAATAAAAATTTAAATGTAATGTAATGTAGTATTGGAAATGTAATGTTGAATATTTAAGTGTTGAAAACTATTATATATATGTATTTATGTGTAAATGATAGAATATAAAATTCTGTTTCAAAAGCAAAGCCTATCACAAAAAAATTAAAGATGAGACTATTTAAATAATTTACTTTCTTATTTTTTTTAAATTTCCTGTTCTAATTTCTTCTTCATTGGTAATAAATTCTTTTTCATTTTTGATGCTAATAATTTGATTTCCTTCTTTCCTTTCTAATCAAATTAACTAAAAGTTTAACTATTTTCTTGGTTTATTTCATAAAACCAACTCTTAGTTTTGTTTATTAATTCAATAGTTTTCTTACTTTCAATTTTATTAGTCTCTTATTTTCAGGATCTCAAATTTGGTATTTAATTGGGTGTATTTAATTTTTTCTTTCTCTAGCTTTTTTAGTTTCATTCCCAATTCATTGATCTTCTCTTTCTCGTTTTATGCAAATAAGCATCTAGAGACATAAAACTTTTCCTTAGAACTTCTTTGGCTGTCTCCCATACATTTTGGTATGTTGCCTTATTATTGTCATTTTCTTGGAAGAGATTATTGATTGTGCATATGATTTGTTGTTTTATCCACTCATTCTTCAGTATTAGATTCTTTAGTTTCCAATTAATTTTTGGTCTATTTTTCCCAGGCCTTTTATTGCATGCAATTGTTATTGCATCATGATCTAGAAAAATGCATTTATTGCTTCTGCCTTTCTGCATTTTATTTTTCAGGTTTTTATGTCCTAATACATGGTCAATTTTTGTATAGGTTTTATGTACTGCCAAAAAAAAAAAAAGTATATTCCTTTCTGTCTCCATTAAATTTCCTTCAAATATATATTATACCTAACTCTTCTAAAATCCTTTTTATCTCCTTAACTTTATTCTTATTTATTTTGTAGTTTGATTTATCTAGTTCTGAGATAGCAAAGTTGAGATTCCCCCATTAATATAATTTTGTTGTCTAATTCTTCTTGCAGCTCTCTTAACTTCTCCTCTAGGAATTTGGATACTAAGCCACTTGATGTACATATGTTTTGAAATTACTTCATTATCTGCAGTCCTTTAGCAAGTTGTAATTTCCTTCCTTATCTCTTTTGATTAGATCTTTTTTTTTTTTTAACTTCAGCTGAAGCATAATAAATTCTGCTCCAGCCTTTTACCTTTTCTCTGTATATATTACTCAAATTTAAATGTTTCTTGTAAACAATATATTGTAGGATTCTGGCTTTTACTCCAGTCTGCTATCTGCTTCTGTTTTATGGGAGAGTTCATTCCCTTCATATTCACAATTACATTAACTAATTCTGTATTTCCTGCTATCTTATTTTCCCCAAGTTATACTTTTCTCTTTCCTTTTCCCCTTTCCCTCCTCACAAGTATTTTGCGTCTAACTATCATCTCCCTCAAACAGCCCTGACCTTTTATAGTCCCTCCCCTTTTCTTATCTCTTTCCCCTTCTATTTATGTTTTCATTTCTAGTAATCTCCACCTTTCCTTTTCCTTCCTACTTCCCTATGGGATAAGACAAATTCCTCTGAGAAGCTAAATATGTCTTATATTCTTTCTTTTAGTTAAATCTGATGAGAGTAAGATGAACACAATGCTCACCCTCCCTCCCTTCTTTCCTTCAACTTTAATATGTCTTTTTTGCTTCTTCATGAGATGTAATTTACCCTATTTTAACTCTATATTCCTCTTCTTCCAGTAAATTTCCTTTTCATCTATAGTTTTTTTTTTTTTTTATATTATCACAATAAAATCAAATTATACTTGCACCCTCTAATTCTATCTGTTTCATTGAATGTCCAACATCCCCTGAAAGAGAATGCTTAATTTTGCTGGATAGTTGATTCTTGGCTGCAATCCAAGTTCCTTTGCCTTTCAGAATATTGGATTCCAGGCCCATAGATCCTTTAAAATGGATGCTACTAGGTTTTAGGCAATCCTGATTTTGGCTTCTTTATATTTGAATTATTTCTTTTTGGCTGCTTGCAATATTTTCTCCTTGATCTGATGATTCAGAAATTTAGCTACAATATTCTTTGAGTTTTCCTTTTGGAGTTCCCTTCAGAGGTGATTGGTGAATTCTTTCAATAGATATTTTACCCTCTGGTTCTAGAACATCAGGGCAGTTTTCCTTGATGATTTCCTAAGATGCTGTCTAGCCTCCTATGATTTAAAAAAATCATATTTTTCAGGAACTCCAATAAATATTAGATTGGCTCTTCTAGATATATTTTCCAGGTCAGTTGTTTTTCCAATGAGGTATTTTATATTTTCTCCTATTTTTTCTTTCTTTCTTTCTTTCTTTCTTTCTTTCTTTCTTTCTTTCTTTCTTTCTTTCTTTCTTTCTTTCTTTCTTTCTTTCTTTCTTTCTTTCTTTCTTTCTTTTTTCTTTTCTTTTTTTTTTGTTTCATTTGACTGATTCTTGATATGTCATTAAATCATTCACTTCCATTTGTTCGATTCTAATTTTTAGTGAATTATTTTCTTCAGTTAACTTTTTTATTTCCTTTTATATTTGGCCAATTAAAATTTTAAATGAGTTGTTTTGTTCGATGTATTTTTCTTTTCCATTTCACAAACTTTGCTTTTCAAGGAGTTGTTTTTTTTTTCTTTTTTTTCCCATTGTGTCACATCTATTTTATAAGGAGTTATATGCTTTCCTATTTTGCTAAATATTTTTTGTAAGGAGTTATATGCATTTACTATTTTGCTAAATCTATTTTGTAAGGAGTTTTCTTCAGATAATTTGTTTTCTTTTCCAAACTCTCCTACAAAGTCCTCATTTCTTTTCTTCATGTTTTTTCTAACTTTCTTTTAAGACCCATTTTTATTTCTTACAAGAGAGCCTTGTGAAATGGGAACTAACTCATATCATTCTTTTAGGATTTCATCTGAGATGATTTGCCTTTAGTGTCCTCAGGATTTGAGTTTTTCTATTTCTCCATAAAAGTTATTTGTGGTTAGAATTATTGCTCAAAGGCTGAAGTTTGCTCTTAGGGCAAAGTGGAGATTGTCCCAAGCTTCCTCTACAGGTGATAGTAGCTTACCAAACCCACCCACTACCTCATCTCCTTTCACCCCTCCCCCCTCCTCTTACTACTGTTTTTTTACTCAGTCTACCTACTACCTTATCTTGTACCAATTCTTCCCCCCTTCTCTTACCTTTTCACTTATTATTTCTGCCCTCCCTTCTATGCTGGACTTTCCTTGTCTTTTCCTCTTTTTCCTTCTACTTTTTTATAGAGTTATATACATTTCTATACCTAACTAAATTATTACATTATTCCCTCTTGAAGCTAAAACTGATGGATGATATCAAGCTTCAGATAATGCTCATCTCCTTCCCTACCTGGGTTGTAACAGGTCTTTTGAACCTCTTTGTGTGAACTAATTGTCCCATTATACCTTCCATTTCCTCTTTTTCCAGTACAGATCTTTTCTCACTCCTTAATGTCTTTTTCTTTGATGTCATCATATCAGGGACTATTCACAACCACACCCTCAGTCCATGTGATACCTTGCTCTGACTGCCTCATTGACAGATACAATTTTCAAGAGTTACAGATATTGTTTTCCTATCTAGGGATATAAATAGTTTAATCTTTAAATATATTCCCCTCTACCCCCCCCCCCATTTACCTTTTTATGGTTCTCTTGCATTCTGTGTTTGTGGATTAAATTTTCTGTTTAGTTCTTTTTTTTTTTTTTTTTTCCCCAGTAGAAATGATTGAAAGTCTTTTATTTCATTGAAGCTCCATATCCTCCCCTGAAAAATTATGCTAAGTCTTGATGGGTAATTACTTCTTGGTTTTAACCCCAGGTCCTTTGCCTTCTAATCCTTCATTGTAGAAGCTTCCAGATCCTGGGTAAACCTGACTGTTGCTCCTTCATATTTGAATTGTTTTTTGTCTGGTGGTTTGCAGTAATTTTTTCCTTGAGATTTTAGGTTTGGAGTTTTGCAACAATGTTCATTCATGTTTCCCTTGTGGGATCTCTTTCTGAAGGTGATCAATAGATTCTTTCAATGAGTATTTCTCTCTCTGTTTCTAGAATATTGGGACAGTTTTCCTTAATGATAACTTGTAGAATACTAATTTGCCCTGTTCTAATTTTTAATGTATAATTTTCTTATTATCTTTTTATCTCTTTTTCCATCTGTTTTATTCTGTTTAAAGAATTGTTTTCTTCAGACAATTTTTCCCCTTCCTTTTCCAAACTGTTGTCTCTGTCATATATAGCTCTCATTTCTTTTCTCATTTTTTCTCCTTCAACTTCTCTTATTTGCCTTTTGAAGTCTTTTATGAGAATTTCCAAGAAGCCCCTTTGGGTTTGAGACCAATTTATCTCACTCTTTGAGATTTCTTATGTGAACATTCTGACCTCCTCTGAGTTTGTGTTTTGGTCTTCCCTGTCACCATAGTAGCTTTCTATAATCAAGATTCTTTTCTGTTTCTTGCTCATTTTCTTTCCTTTTCTTTTGGTATTTCCTCTTTTTTTTACTTTTATGATTGTGCTCTGCTCCTGAAGTAAAGGTGATGCTGTCCCAAGCTTTTTGTACAGCTCTGAGCCTTGGCTGTGAGGACAGGGGCCCTTTATGCTTGTAGGAGGTAGTTTTGCCTTCTCTGTTGAGAACAGTCTTTCCCAGAGGTTTTGATCTGGGAATGAAAGCTTCTCTATTGATTTGCTCCTTTACTGTCAGGGCTGAGGGTCTTTTTGCTGATTTTGTGTGATTAAGCCCTTTTCCCTGGGTTTCCCAGAATCTATCTCACCTAGGCTAAACACCCTTTTACCTCAGAGACATTGACCTTTCTTTAAGTTCTTTTTTTTCAATTTATCTTGTACTGGAGAATGGTTTCATTCCATCAGATTTTGTTCAGAGGCTTGGTTTCATGTGGCTTTTGAGGGAAACTGGAAGAGCTCAAGCAGCTTCCTGTCTTTACTCAACCATCTTGGCTCCACAAGATACAAGACAAAATCCTATTTTTATTTATGTACTTTATATTTACTTCTCAGTTTAAAAATTGTCTCCAGTTCTTTTTACATTGTCAATATCCATAATGTGGGCACTTTAAGTAAACAGTGCTTCATTCTCATTTTATTTCCAGATCACATCATAGAATGTAGGAGGTGCTTAATAAACATTTATTCAACAAATTTGCATCTGGTATATTATATTCAGTTCTGAGCACTATGGTATAAGTGGGATTTTGATAAATTGGAGATCATCTGGGAGAAAGCAGCCAGAAGGGCTTTAAAACTCCATGTTATAGAATTGGCTGAAGGAATTGGTAATATATGTTTTACAGAAGAGAAGAAGGGCAGGGGGTAGATGAGGGATATAAATGATAATTATTTTCAGGTATTTGAAAGGATGTTTTGTGGAAGAGGGATTAGACTAGTTTTGTTTGGCCCCAGGGTATAGAGTGAAAAATAAAGAGGGACACTCAAAGGAATAAATTCAGGCCTGATGTCAGAGAGAACTTTCAACAATTATATCAATCAAAAAGCAGAGTATCTTCAAGCAGAGACTAAATGACTATTTTAGGGAATATAGTAGAGGGATTCCCTTCAGGTATGGATTAAATTAAATAGTTACTGGGATTCTTCCCACAAAGGAAATTCTATGATTATTTAAATCTCTGAATTATGATATGACAACAAAGTCATTTGGTGAAAATCATGTAGTACTTGAAAGGCCTCCTTTGGGTTTTTTCTGATATCATTCAGATTTTCATAGAATATTTGAGTTCTGTTTCCTCTTGCATATGAATAGACCATCTTTTCTTTCCATCTTGTTTCCCTGAACAAATTTTTACTTCTGCTCATCTCTAAAGTTTCTCATAGTTATATTTGCAGATTGATCACATATAATTCCCTGCCATTACCCTTTGGTGTAGTAGTTGTTTCCAATTTTTTTTGTTGTTGTTTGTTTTTTGTTTGGAAAATGTTGTAGAACCTCCCAGATGAGATCCATTTTGACTCAACTGGTTTGAACTATTTATCCACTTACAACAGATCAAATAGGTAACAAATTGGACAGGTTATAACATAAGTTGCATGGGTGAACTATAAGATTGCATATATGGGACAGACCATATAAATAAACAATTGACTTGGACCAAGAATAAACAAAAAATGTGAGTGAGCTAGATTTCTTCAAGAAATTGATCAACTTCTTTGGTGACTTTCAAGTTCTCCCTGAAACAAATATCAATCTTTAAAATGCCAGTATTTTATTGGTATAATTGTAAAACTGTAAGATAAAGAACAAATCATATCAATAAAGAATTATTATTAAAAACAACAACAATAATTCCTCATTTCAATTACTTGTATAATTAAGCTTAGCCCCTCCTTACTCTAAAGATAGTGGAAGAGCACAAAATGTATCAAGAAAGCAGATGATATGTGTTTGTGTGTATGTGCATGTGTTATATTAGAGAGAGATAGAGACATAGTGAGAGGAAAAAAAAAGAGAGACTGAGAGAGACTGAGACAGAAAGTAAGAGAAGGAAAAAAAAAAAAGAAAGGAAAGTCCATTGGCCAGTGATAAAGATTATTTCTCTATTGTAAGAGAGATCTTAGGTGCTATGTAGAGCAGAAGCAATTTTGTGCTACAGTTCTCTTTTAATGTCCTGATCCAGTTTCCCTAATTGTCCTATTCAGTACTCTGCCTCAGGTTATAACTATTCCTCTTAATGTTAGGATAAAGGTCTTATATCTTAGATTTTAGGCTATAGTCATTCCCTCTTAATGTTTGAAGGGATAAAGGTCTTTATCAATTTTAGACATCATTAGAATATCAGGAGCCCTCCAGTACCTCCCTCCATTATGCCTGCCTCCATTACATCATCCTCATCCTAGGTGGCTCCCCCCATTAGGTCGTCCCCATCCAGATACCTCCCCCATTGTGTCATTGTACTTGTTAATGCTATAAAAGAATCTGTATTCAGCATTCACTGCTGGATTCTTTGAGATGATAGTTTCATTCAGCCATGGGACCAAACCATGGATCTATTTGGTCCCAGTAAATCTCTCCTATTTAATAAAGTATTAAATGCTCTCTAATCTCTATCTTGCATTTCTCCGGCATTACAGCAAGATAAGATGATACTTCTTTGCTAGCCACAAAACAGATTCCTTACCCAGTGGTTTTCAACTATGGAGGAACTGTAGGTTAAAAAATCAAATGGAGAGATGGGAGTTCAGCCATGTTACTGCCTCCATTAAAAGTGGGATAAGAGAGGAGATTCTAGTTGAGATGCATAGCATAATATAAACAAAGGCTGATTAGTTAGAGTAGTTGTCTAAGAACACCAGTGGTCTAAATCCTTTCCCCAACCACTCTGAGTCACTCTGATTCTATCATTTTATTTGCTTTCTGAATTTTATTCTTTTGTGTTCCCAAAAGAAACTTTTTATCTAAAATACCATTATTGTGTGCATTTGTATCTTTAGGGAAAGTCAAAGTAGCTAAGGGAAAAGCCAAGGTTCTATAAAAAGTGGAAGAAAGAGGAAATTCTTTTGTTCCATTGTTAGCCTCTTAACTGGGGGCCTCAATGAACCAAAGAGATTCTAAAGCAGAGATCAAGATGAATACGGATTCCCCTGAGCAAAATTGAGATAAAGAATGGCTTTAGGGGAAAAGAATCTTGGTACGTAAGGTACAGAGTTATTTCCTGCAGCTTTATTTGCTTTAAATGGTTAGGAATTTTTTTTTCCTTCCTTGCAAATTTGGAAAAAAATATATATGGTTGTAATTGTCATTGTGGGGAGCTAAGGTGACTAGAAAGAAAAGCCTGCTTAAATGGACCATTAAAGAGCAGAATAACTGCACTTAAATAGTGTAGGTAATTTTCCAAGGGTGTGTAGATAATTCTACAATGACACCAAATACCTTCCTACCCCAGCCACCAAAATACATCAGATGGAAACTTTTTTATTTTGCATGGACAAAGTCCATGCATATAGAATAAAAAAAGGAGATTTTTATTTATTTACTTTTATTTTATTTTACTTTTGCTGAGGCAATTGGGACTAAGTAACTTGCCCAGGGTCACACAGCTAGGAAGTGTTAAGTGTCTGTGGACAAATTTGAACTCAGGTCTTCCTGATTTCAGGGCTAGCACTCTATTCCACCATCTAGCTGCCCTGAAGGGAAATTTTTAAATGGAAAAAATATATAAACTTTTGATAAGATTCTAATTTCTAAGATATATAAAGGGAATTAAAGGATAAGTGGTCAAATGGAGTAAATTTTTAGTTCTTGAAAGAATTGTGAATTACTAATAACCACATGAAAGATTTCTCCAAATCACCAATAATAAAAATCAAATAAAAAAAAAACTGAGAAAAAAACATGGAAATATTTAATGTTAGAGAGATATAGACATTAGCATATTGTTGGTAGATATGTGAATTGGTCAAACAAGCCTGAAAAACGATTTGTAATTCTTCTATAATAAAAAGGAGGTCTGAATTACTCTTGTCATCTGACCCTGGGATTCAAAACACCCAGAATTATGATGAAAAAAAGGAAGACCTCACCAAAAAATATTAATTGTATCATTTTTTTTTTTTTTTTGTATCAGTAAAGAACTGGTGTGAGTACTGGTCAAATTGTTAGACCTATATTGAAATGTTGTAACTATGATGAAAGAAATTATAAATATGATACATTTAGGGAAATATGAGAAAACATGAATTGATGAAGAATGAATTTAAGCAAAACCAGGAAGAAGTAATGGAAAGAACAATAACAACAAAAACAAAAAGAATGCTTTGTAATTTTCAAGACCAAACTTGACCCTGCAGAAGAGTGAAAAAATAAGCCTGCCTTCTTTCACTGCAGAAGTAAGAGATTCTGAATTACCATGGAAAGTATAGATAAGTAAATAATGGAAAGAATTAAACTTAAAATTGTTGTTTCTGATAAAATCTGAGCTTCTAAATTATTTGGGGAAGAACATCTGATTGGACAAGAATTGTGAGAAAAATGACAATGTAATTTGACAGTAATTAAATTTAATTTGGCATTTAGTAACTAGAATATTGAATATATTTTCAGATGTGGTCAAAATATGGGTTTAATTTGCTGGCCTTTTTTTCCCCTTTTTTCAAGGGTCTTCTTTTTAGAGTATAGGAAAGAGAGGGAAAGATTAAAAATAATAATGATGTAAAAACAAAAGGTGTCAATAAAAATATATTGCAGTTTGACATATTGTTATAATGCACTAGGTATATGGAAAGCACAGAGGAAGTATTGCTTGTAGTTCTCCCCTATGGGAACTCTTAAATGTAGGGCACCCAAGATAACAGAAAAATTATTTTTATCTCTAAGTCTATCCATACTAGTTACTTCACAGAGTCTATGGTTGACTGTCATAAACTTTTCTGTATATAACATATATACCCATTTTTACATATTATGTATTCCTGCTCATAATACATTTTCTTCTTTACTTTCTTAGAACCTGAAACCAGGAACTGTTTGGGTTTTCCTTTGTATCTTGTTCATTAAGCATGATGTCTGACACATAGTAAGTACTTGATAAATAATTATCGATAAACTGATTATTAATGGCTTGAGGTGGGAAGCTGGTCATGAACCAATCATATTCAGGCAACATAACTGAATCTTTTATATTTTTTATTTTTTTATTTTTTAAGAATCTCTCTTAAATTCATAAAACTCCAATGTGTGTGTGTGTGTGTGTGTGTGTGTGTGTGTGTGTGTGTGTTTTAAGCATTCTTCAGCCATGATGCTCTTAACATTTTGACTGTTGTTATATCCCATAACTGGGAGCAGCTGGCTCTTTCTGGAGAAAAGCCATAAAAAAAGGCACTCTTTAAAACCTTCCACATCTGAAGAATATCCAGGCTGTATTTCCAATCACTAGGATGAGCTGAAAAATCAATCCTGGGCAGACACTGCTCAAACTCCTCATCTGACAAGAAAACAAGGCATCTTCTGGGGAGATCACTTGCATGTTTGGCTACAAAGACACTCTTCTGACCTTACAGCTGTCACTAAGCACACCCAAGTTCCTAGAAATCAAGGAGCAAGTGGTTATATAATCAACAAGGCTAAAAGTCAAGAGGAGATACAGAAATTGATGTAGAGTGATTTCTGCCACTGGAACTTGTGGAGATCGCGTGTTCTCTCTTAGTAATCAGAAGCAGGCATCCCTCTTCCAGCTGCAGTGAATATACTCTGTTTATTCACATTGTATATTAAGAACAAGGGCTCTTCAGTAAAAACTGAATTTCCCGGCATATCTTCAGGGAAATCCATTAGACTGGCAACAGATTATCACCACCTGTTAGTGATTATTTTCACTGTTTAGTGGCCCAAATCAGAAGTCATGTCCTCTTTCCCTAGCTGAGCAAAACCAGAAGGGACTAGGGTTGATAGCATGCAATCTTGATGTGATTTCAATAGGCAGTTGGTGATCTATGTCTATACTTCATACTGCATGAATAAATCATATGATCATATCATTTAAAAATGAAGAGAACTCAGGAGCCATTTAGTTGAACCCTCTCATCTTAACAGATAAGGAAATTGGACCTCATTGTGCTGAAATAACTTGCCCTTGGTTCAACAGGTAGAAAATGGCAGATTTGAAGTTTAAACTCAAGTCTTCTGACTGCAAATTCAATGCTTTTTGTACTATACCTTAGTGATAGCTTAGCAAGATGAAGGATGATACTTACTTCCTTGTCACTTGATCTAAAAAGCATTGCAGGGAAAATGATAGGAAGAAATTCAACACCAAAGCTTGTCTGCAAAAACTAATCTTTATCTCTTTTTTTGAGGTTCCCTTAAATCTTACACTTCATAAAAGGCCAGAAAACCTCAGGGAGCTTACTTTTTATTATAGAAAAACAGACACCACTCCAATGGGATGCATGCAGCAAGTTATCATTCCCAACATATGACAGTTGTAGAAGTAAATAACTCAATTTATATGAGCCTTTAAGATTTGCAATGTACTTTACATATATTATTTCACTTGTTTTCCTGTACAGGCTGACACTGAGAGTAGTAACTGGTGATGGCAGAAGAGAAGACTTTCAAAAAATATCTAATTAATCCCATTGGCAAGAAACATATTTTTTACTCAAAGAACCCAACTTTTGGGATAAGAATTCACTATTTGACAAAAAATTATAGCAAAAATTAGGCATGGACCCACACTTAACACCATACATCAAGATAAGATCAAAATGGGTCCATGATCTAGGCATAAAGAATGAGATTATAAATAAATTAGAAGAACATAGGATAGTTTACCACTCAGACCTGTGGAAGAGGAAAGAATTTGTGACCAAAGAAGAACTAGAGATCATTACTGATCACAAAATAGAAAATTTTGATTATATCAAATTAAAAAGCCTTTGTATAAACAAAACTAATGCAAACAAGATTAGAAGGGAAGCAATAAACTGGGAAAATATTTTTACAGTTAAAGGTTCTGATAAAGGCTTCATTTCCAAAATATATAGAGAATTGACTCTATAAGAAATCAAGCCATTCTCCAATTGATAAATGGTCAAAAGATATGAACAGACAATTTTCAGGTGATGAAATTGAAACAATTTCTACTCATATGAACGTGTGTGCCAAATCATTATTGATCAGAGAAATGCAAATTAAGACAACTCTGAGATACCACTATTCACCTCTTAGATTGGCTTAGATGACAGGAAAATATAATGATGAATATTGGAGGGGATGCAGGAAAACTGGGACACTGATGCATTGTTGGTGAAGTTGTGAACAAATCTAACCATTCTGGAGAGTAATTTGGAATTATGCCCAAAAAGTTATCAAACTGTGCATACCCTTTGATCCAGCAGTGTTCCTACTGGGCTTATATCCCAAAGAGATACTAAAGAGGGGAAAGGGACCTGTATATGCCAAAATGTTTGTGGTAGCCCTTTTTGTAGTGGCTAGAAACTGGAAAATGAATGGATGCCCATCAATTGAAGAATGGTTGGGTAAATTGTGGTATATGAATGTTATGGAATATTATTGTTCTGTAAGAAATGACCAGCAGGATGAATACAGAGAGGCTTGGAAAGACTTACATGAACTGATGCTGAGTGAAATAAGCAGAACCAAGAGATTATCATACACTTCAACAACAAAACTATGTGAGGATCAATTCTGATGGAAGTGGCTATCTTCGGCAATGAGGGGATCCAAATCAGTTCCAAGTGATCAGTAATGAACAGAACCAACTACACCCAGCAAAAGAACACTGGGAAATGAATGTGGACCACAACATAGTATTTGCACTCTTTCTGTTGTTGTTTGCTTACATTTTTCTTTTTCTTCCCAGGTTATTTTTACCTTTCTAAATCTGATTTTTCTCGTGCAACAAGATAACTATATAAATAGATCTACATATATTGTATTTAACATATATTTTAGCATGTTTAACATGTAGGGGACTGTCTGCCATCTAGGGAAAATGGTGGAGGGAAGGAGGGGAAAAGATGGAACAGAAGTTTTTGCCAGGATCAATGTGGAAAAATTACCAATGTATATATTTTGTCAATAAAAAGCTATAAGAAAAAAATAATGAAGTCACATTATTTTTGTTTATCACCCATACCTCTTGAGCTATGTCAGGCTTACATTCCACTATAATTCTTTGATCTTTCTTAATGAAACTACTTTTTTGCCCTACATAGCCAATCTCATCCTATGTTACTCAAATGTAATATTTATAAATTTCCCATTTAAAATATAGTATTTTTCCTATTCATCGACATCTTGTTAATTCAATGAAATATTTGAAATCTTTGTATATTTTGACTCTGTCCTTCAAATTGTTACCTATATTCCCTGTCTTACAAGTGCCATCAGTTTCTTTATTTAATTCACTGATTAAACCCTACAGAGACAAGAATAGATTTTTGGGATTCCAGTATAAACCTCTGTTCTATACCAGACCTCCCTCAGACTAGTGCAGTGATTCAGGCTTGTGATAAAACTGTAAGGAAACATATGTTGACATTAACATTCAATAAAAAATAAATGTATTTACAATAAAAAAAAAACTATTTAAAACACAAGAATAGATCCTTGGATACTCCAGTTTAGACCTCTGTTTTGGACCTATTCTCTCTCAGACCAGTGCAGTGATTTTGTGGGATTAGAATGTAAGCAACACATGTTGACATTAACATTCAATAAAAAAAATGTATTTACAATAAAAATATTAAAGCATAATTACTAATTCAAATAGGCACTTTCCCTACTTAAAATTCACCAGGGTAGAAAGGCTGACATTATCTGGCAGAATTATGGGAATTATACTAGACTTTTACAATACTATCATAATCTAAGCTTTTTATCTTGGACAAAAAGAAGCAATTCTAATGTTTCCAGATCTAGTTCTTCCAACTAAATGAATCCCAAGAATATCCTCCTTATTCTATTTAAAGAAAAGTGGTCTCTCTTTCCCAATTCCCACTATATATATTCAAATCTGATATAGAACCATTAAAAACAGCTTTTATCTGACCACTCATCTCATTTCTTTCCCACATGACAGTAATGTTGTTTGCCTCATCCCTCCCTTCCCTGCCCATTTTGTCTATAAGTCTATGATTCTTAATCATAGTTTTAATATTGATATTAAAATGCAATATTTAGACCTAGATTGCCCAGTACACAGAGTAGTGAATATGAAGTCTAAATCCAACCTTTAACACTTATTAGCTATGTAATCCTGGATCAGTCACTTAACCTTTCTTAAGACTGAGTTCCTCATCTACAAAATGGGAATTAATGATACCTATGGGATAGCATACATAAAATATTTTAGAAACATTAAAATTATCTATAAGTGCTATTATTATTTTTTTCATCATCATCTTTTATTCTAGAATTTTATCCCATGTGCTGATATATAACTTTTTCTCAATTAACGGGTATCAACTTTGTTTCTAATTCTTCTCTGCTACTGAAATTGCTTCTGTGAATATTTTGGTGTATATTAGTTGTTTTATTTTTCTGTTTTTGATTTTCTTGATGTAAATGGGATCTTTAAGTCTACATGTTTGTTTGTTTGTTTTTTAACTAAACAAAATTATTCTGAGTTCTTTATGCATTCACATCAATCTCTAGACAATTTTCTCTTCCTCCTCACTAGGATGTTTGAGTTTTGCTTTGTGTTTTCAGATGTTCTGTTATAAGAAATTAAAAACAAAACAAAACAAAAACCTCTTGAATTTTGAAATCTGAATGGCAGTTCATTTTTCCTGTCTGAACTTCACTTTTCTCATTTGTAAAATTAAGAGGTTTAACTAGATGAACTCTAAGCTCCCTGTGATTTAGTGAACCATCCTTTTTTCATTGTTCCTTAACAAGCTTCTTCATCTCCAGAAAAGAGACATTTTTACTGGCTGTTCCCCATTACTGGAATGCTCTCTTTCCTCATCTCTGTTTCATTTCTGTCTTCTTCCTGGGTTGCCTAGTTTCTTTTAAATCCCAGCTAAAATTTCACCTTTTATGGAAAAGATTTCCATCTTCCTTTTCCATTGCCTTCCCTCCATAGGTTAGCTGTAATGTTCTTTTCCTCTAAATTATAATCATTTTCTTGGGGGCAGGTTTCTTGGGGAGCTTCTGGAAGCAGCCTTCCTTTCAGTTAAGTTCAATAATCCCAAAATGCAGCCAGGAGTTAAAGTCCTTTACTGTCTCTTCCAAATCTTATCTCCAGATCCTTTATTTTCTCCTTCAAGTCTTGTCTCCTTCACTTGGGGCTTGGCCAGCTTTCTTGAGGCCTTCCTCTCTCTTTGGTTCCCCCGAGAGCTCTTGTCCTAGTGTCTCCAGCCAGCACAAATGTGGAAGTGGGAATGAAATCTTGACTCCTCCTCCCAGAAAGTGGGCTTTTATATGCTTTCTAAAGGTGTGAGTCTAATGTGTGGACCAAAGAGCGAACTCCTTTAAAGGTGTAAACTCTTTTAAAGGTTTGAACTCCTTTAAGTGCATAAGCACCTTGTAAGAATCCTAACAGCTGCAATTTATCCTGTATAGATATTGTTTGTATATAGTTGTTTTCAGGTTGTATCTGCTATAGTGTATTATACAACATGTATTTCTAATAACTCCAATTCTTACCCCAGTGCATGGAATTTTATAGTGACTTAATAAATGCTTACTTGTTGAAAGATTTTTTTTGTAAACTTTATGATCCCAGATTCATCAGCTCAGAGACATGAAGACTATCTTAGGAGGGCAGAGGTGTTGTTCTCTTGTGAGATATGAATGGTTGCATATCCTAAAAAATGCATTTGGCAAGGATTTTTGTGACCCTTGGGATAATGATTGTCATTGTGATTGGATGATTTCTATGGAAGCAAGTTAAGGGTGACTGACTGGCTCAGCAACTCAGGGGAAATTCAATGAATACAAGCTATAATGCAGATTGCTGCTCCTATTTCCAGCACTAAATTCGGTATCACTTTTTTTTTTTTTTTCCTTGTTTTTTTTGCCACCTTTGCAGTGGAAGTGAGATTACATATTCCAATAACAGTGACCTCAGGGTCTGAAAATAAACTCAAACATTATATCTATTCTTTGTCCCATATTTTCTACAGGCCTAGTTTGGTTAGAATTCAGAGGGTGTGAATTATGCCACCTAATGAATTTGTTTTAAAAGTTAACTGTGGTATAATGAGGACATGAGAAATACATTTTTCTATTTGCTTTAAAGGCTTCAATTTCTTCCCTCAAAGATGCTGATAATAATTTATTCATGCCTTCTCATCTTAATAAACTCTAGCCTAGACTCCTCATTGAAACCTCCATAGTTGATGATAATGATGACAAAGATAATTATGATCTATAACTATAAAACATTTTAAGGCTTTTAAAAGTGCCTTGCATACTTAACTTTTTCAGTTCTTCCATTAACTCTAATTTCTATCACTTTCTGTACTTTATATAAATGAAGTATTTATTAAGCATTTAGTATGTGCTAAGGTTAACTATATGGTACGATGACTAGGCCATTGGGTCTGGAATCAGGAAAATTTGAGACCTAATAGCTATGTATGACCCTGGGCAATTCACTTAATTCCCTTTTCTATTTACCTATAAAGTGAGGAAATATAGCACAGAATTCCCAGGAGTCTTATAAGGATTAAATGAGAAAGTATTTGCAAGATGCTTCATAAATTTTGAAGCATTGTGTAAATACTAGCTATTATTGCTAAGATTATTACCAGGTATTGTGCTAAGTGCTAGGAATATAAATAGAAGAAACAAGGCAGTCCCTCCTCAAAAGGAGGTCATATTTAAATGGTGAAGATAACACATATAAAAAAGTTGTAGCTGCAAATCATTTGGAAAAGTCATGTGGACATTCTTAGGGTATAGGTGCAAAGCAGATAGTACCATCTCTTCTTTGTAATGATAAAACATATATCCTTTCTGATAATTAATCATTTGACCATAGCAAGGATTTTTTATTCCAGGTATCTAATTAAAGAGGTTGCAGCACCTTACAAAAAAGTGATCAGGTTACATCTCCATGGTTGTTATTTCCTAGGAAAATTGCCATGGATAGGGGACTGGATGCATTATTATCCCAAGACTCCTAAGTTTAAGAGGAAATTGTGGTTGAGATAACATGTGCCAGTAGATTTAAATTGATGAACATTTCATCAGTCCCAAGAGGCAGTGGTCAATGAATATGAATAGACAATTATTTAAAAAAAAAACTGAAAACTATTAACAACCATATGAAAAATCGCTTCAAAATCAAACAAGCCTTAAGTTCTATTTCATGCCATATGGAAAATTGGCAATTGGTTTGATGTACAACTTATACAGATGACTAACAGAATATATAAAACCAAAAGGCACTTTCCAATAGAGCAGTGGTCAAAGGATATGAACAAACTTCTCAGAAGACATCTTACAAACTATTAATAATCATATGAATGGATGCTCCAAATCAAGACTCACTAAATAAATGCAAATCAAAACAATTCTGAGGTTTCACCTTATGCCCAGGAATTTGGCAAAAGTGGCAAAAAATGGGAATAGTCAATGTTGAAGATATTGTGGAAAAAACATACACTCATATTTTGTTGATGGAGCTGGGAAGTGATCCAATCCTTCCATAGAAACAATTTGGAATTGTTTTGGAATACAACTATATGGTATGGTGGATGAAGCACTGAGCTAGCAATCAATAAAATTTGGGTTAAATTCTGGTCTCAGTTATTTACCAGCTGTGTGACTTTGGATAATTTATATGATCTCTAATTGCCCCAGTTCCTCAATTGTAAAATAGGGATAATAATAGGACATCCCTCCCACAATATCATGAGGATCAAATGAGATATTTGTAAAGCCCTTAGCACAGTTCCTGATGTATAGGAGGATGTATAAATGAGAGTTGCTATTGTTGTTGTTGTTACTCAAAGGAAGTGACTAAGCAATCCACAATCTTTGACTCAAAGATTTTACCCTTCATCATATATCCAAAAAGGTCCATGACCTAAAAGACAGGTTCCATAGACTATATTTATTTATTTATTCATTCATAGGATATTTATAAAATATCTATAGTAGCATTTTTTTTTTGTATTATCAATGTGAAACAAAGCAGATTCTCCCTGGGTGTATCTAGGTGGCATAATAGATAGAGCCTGAAGTCAGGAAGACCTGAGTTCAAATCCAGCTTCAGATACTAATTGGACAAGTCATTTAACCCTGTTTGCCTCTATTTATTCATATTCAAAATCAACTAGGAAAGAAATGACAAACTACTCCAGTATCTTTGCCAAGAAAACCCCAGAGGGGGTCACAAAAAGTCAGACAAAACTGAAAAACAAATTTTTAAAAAGGATGTCCATTAGATGCCCATTGATTAGGAAATGATTAAATAAGTTGGGATACATAAAAGTTTTAGAGTATCTATGCTATAAGGAATGAAGAACATGATAAATAATAAATACTTCAACTCAGAGATATACATGAACAGATTCATCATAAAATAAGCCAAAAAAAAAATATATGTAATATGAAGCCTGACCAATGAGATCTTAGCTCTTAGAGTCTGCATATATCCATTTGAAAGTTTTGTGAGCCTGCTTCTGGAAATGAATGATTGAGAGACATCTTTCTCATCCAGACCAGAGTAGACCCATGTTTGCTTTTTCTCTCCCTGTTGGCTATTATATGGTGATGCAAAAACCTCTTAATTGACTGCTGAGTTGATACTGAATGTACATACAAAATTCAAGACATCAATTAACTCTCCTAACACATTTAGTCACTTATCATAGTGTTGTACACATTAAGTCATTTTTCAATCATGTTTGATTTTTTATGACCCCATTTGCCATTTTCCTTTCTAGTTCATTTTAGATGAGGAAAATAAGGCCCTTTCTAAAATATATAGAGAACTGACTCTAATTTATAAGAAATCAAGCCATTCTCCAATTGATAAATGGTCAAAGAATATGAACAGACAATTTTCAGATGAAGAAATTGAAGCTATTTCTAATCATATGAGAAAGTGTTCTAAATCACTATTGATCAGAGAAATGCAAGATGACAGGTAAAGATAATGACGAATGTTGGAGGGGATGTGGGAAAACTGGGACACTAATACGTTGTGGGCGAAATTGTGAATACATCCAGCCATTCTGTAGAGCAATTTGGAACTATGCTCAAAAAGTTATCAAACTGTGCATACCCTTTGATCCAGCAGTGCTACTACTGGGATTATATCCCAAAGAAATACTAAAAAAGGGAAAGGGACCTGTATGTGCCAAAATGTTTGTGGCAGACCTTTTTGTAGTGGCAAGGAACTGGAAACTGAGTGGATGCCCATCAGTTGGAGAATGGCTGAATAAGTTATGGTATATATATATATATATATATATATATATATATATATATATATGCTATGGAATATTATTGTTCTATAGCAAATGATCAGGAGGATGATTTTAGGGAGGCCCAGAGAGATTTATATGAACTGATGCTGAGTGAAATGAACAGAGCCAGAAGATCATTATACATGGCAACAACATTATACAATGATTAATTCTGGTGAACATGACTCTTTCCAACAATGAGATGACTGATGCCAATTCCAATGATCTTGTGATGAAGAGAGACATCTACACCAAGAGAGAGGACTGTGGGGACTAAATGTGGATCAAAACATAACATTCAGGCCCACAAAGGTAAGTGGCAATCTAGAATCACACTAGAGTCACACAATGTTAAGTACCTGAGGCCAGATTTGGACTCATGATTCAAAACCTTCTTGATTCATGTGGCTCTTTTCTTTTCTTTCTTTTTTTTTTTTTTTTTTTTTTTCCTGAGGCTGGGGTTAAGTGACTTGCCCAGGGTCACACAGCTAGGAAGTGTTAAGTGTCTGAGACAAGATTTTAACTCAGGTCCTCCTGAATTCAAGGCTGGTGCTCTATCCACTGTGCCACCCATCATGTGGCTCTTTTCAACAGCATGTTGATTCAGGCTATTTCAAATAGTCTGGTAATGGAAAGAGCCATCTACACTCCAAAAACAAGACTGTAGGTACTGAGTATGGATCTACAATATAGTATTTTCTTTCTTATTTTTTCCTTTTTAATCTGGATTTTCTGGTGCACCATGATAATTGTGGAAATATGTATAGAAGAATCTCACGTGTTTAACCTATATTGCATTACTTGCTTGTCTAGGGAAGGGATGGGGGAAAGGTTTTACAAAGGCAAATATTGAAAATTATGCATACATTTTGAAAATAAAAAGCTTTGATTAAAAAAACAAAAACAAAAACAAAAACCTTCCAGATTCAAAACCCAGTACTGTATTCATTAGACCACCTGGGTTCTTAATAAATGAATATTAACTATTAACCTTAAGTAACTCATCTTTCCAGAATGGTATATTTGATAGTCCAAATAATGAGGAACATTTTCCTTATGGTAATATGAAATCAACTTCTGCAACATTAAGCTCTTGTTCCTAATTATGTTCTCAGGGAAAAGCCTCCTAAAACTATATATTCTCTCCAGTGACTAATACTGTTACAGCAATTTCTATTAATTTGTAAAATGAGGGGACCAAATGCTGATTTCTAAAATCCCTTCTGGATTGTTATCTGTGAACCTATCAATCTTCATGTTGAAGGACTTCACCTGCCTTCTTGCTCTTTTACCATGCAAATGACAAGCATATATTCTTTTGTATCATATCTCTAGAGCCCAATGAAATGCCTGGTACACTGTAAGTACTTAAATATATGCTTATTGATTTGAAATTGAACATTTGAAACTCTGTCCCAGAGCTGAAAAAGCCCCCAATGTCCATATAGTACCACACTTCTCTAAAACATCACCAACAAATATGTAATTTCTTTTTTTCTCTTCTAACGTCACATATTTTGACTTCAAAGAGGAATTAACCCTTAGTTCTGGGGTGCAGTTCCATTCAACAGATAGAGGAGAGATAGATTTCACGAGTCCATGAACTTAGACAAAACAAGATGCCTATTTATTTCAGTAATCTCTCATGAAAATTTAGCATTTCTTAATATTTTGAAGTAAAGAAGGAAGGAAGGAAGGAAGGAAGGAAGGAAGGAAGGAAGGAAGGAAGGAAGGAAGGAAGGAAGGAAGGAAGGAAGGAAGGAAGGAAGGAAAGGAGAGAAGGAAGAAGGGAAGGAGGGAAGGAGGAAAGAAAGGAGGGAAGGAGAGAGAAGAAGGAAAAAAGGATTTATTAAGTGAAGTGCCTTCTATTTGTTGGGCACTGGACAAAACACTTTTTGAGTATTACCTAATTTGATCCCCACTATAAGTTTGAGAGATCAGTGATATGGAGATAGCCCTCAGGGTCAAATCTCTTTTCTTTAGAAAGTCTTCTTTCTTTGATATTTTCCCCATATCATTAGGAAAATAATCCAACTAAATTACTAAACTACCAAATCAACTAAAGTAACAGGGAAGGTGACAAAGGATAAGAGAAGGCCTCTAATGTCCTGGAAGAGATCTGTTTGAAGTCAGAGAAGGGCTATGCTTGCCTCACTGCCTTGGTCTTGGATGATTGCTCTGTTTTGAAGAGACTGATTAAGAGTTTTAAAGAAATCACATTCACCTTTGATGGGACAAATATCATGGCATGAAGGGGTCTCAGGTCTGATGGAGCATCAAAAAATATATTCTTTCATCCCATGATCCTTGATTTCCTTTTAGAATCTGGAACTGGTTTATGAAAAGGGAATAAGGATATTCTTTTTTCTGTCTTGAGGATTTTGTGTATTTTTTTCTTTGCTTGGCTTTTATTATTTTCTTTCTTGAAGGGTGATTGTGAAAAGCAGATGTTAAGGAAAGTTTAAAGTCTTTGAAATATATAGAATCATTCAGTAATCCAATGCCTCTGGGTAAGCATGTCTATCATAACAAAAGAAGATATTTCTCTATGCTGTCAATGAAATGGAAGCCATGGACTGATGCATGAGGATGGATTCTCAATTCAGCTGGGACAAAAATCCCTGGACAAGCTCAAAGGATCACATAAGAACTTTAAAGAGCTTCTTCTCCTCATAGAGTTGAGAGGGCTATGAGCAAATCAGATTTATTTTTGTCCATTCATAAATCACTTTAAAATTAATATATGAGACTAGAGGGAGTTTAAACTTTGAGGGCCAGTTAAGACCACTAAGAATTCCATTTTTGTCCTAAAGATGACAGATGGATTTCAATCCCCTTTCAAAAATCTAGGCCCATTCCTCAATTGAACTTAGCCTCTTTAAGAAGAATAAAGCTTCTAAGTCCATGCTCAATCTCTAAACACATTGTAAAACTGAACATATTTTCAAAAGTTGATAGTAGAAAAAACACTACCAGGAGTGTTTCCAGAGCAGTAGGCCCTAATTATATTCCATTATTACAGAGTGAATGTATGTGTATGTGTATGTGTGGGTGTGTACCCATGTATATGTGTGCAAACATGCATATAAATTGAATACTAAATCTAGGCTCTTAAGAGTGCAGAAACATGAAATTTTTTTTCAAACTTTCCTCCCAGATTTTTAGACTTTGGACCAGGACAATCTCCATTCATATCCTCCCTTAGTCATTCACTGCTGAGTGACTCTGAGCATATCTAAATAACTTCTCTGGGCCTCTAGTATTTTCTTTGGTAAAATGAGGTTCTTGAACTCAATGTCCTCTAAGATCTCTTTCAGCTTTAGGAAAGCAGGCAACAAGCAATATTAAGCACTAAGTGCCAGGCAAGGCAGCCTCTAAAGCACTAGGTTAGGAGTCAGAAAGTCTTGCATTCAAATATGGCCTTACAAACTTACTTGCTGTGTGATCCTGTATGAGTTGCTTAACCTGTTTGCCTCAGTCTCCTCATCTGTAAAATGAGATGGAGAAGGAAATGGCAAAGCACTTTAATATCTTTCCCTAGAAAACCCCAAAAGAGATCATTAATGGTTGAATAGATTGACCAATAATGGCAACAACAACAATGTGCTAGGTACTGTGCTAAGTTCTAAGCACAGAATACAAATGAAAATGGAGTACATTATGAATCCAATGAAAAGAATATTAATATGAATGAAATACAAATGAAAGGAAACACAGTCTCTGCTCTCAAGAAACATATTCTGGGGGGAGAGAAGTAATACATAAAAGGAGGAAGTGTATAGATGGAGAGGAGTCTTTTACATGCAGAAATGGGGATAAAGTCCAGACAAAACCTTGGTCTTCAGGAGAATAAGCATAGCTGACCTTGATCCATTCCTAAAATTGAGGCCAACGGAAGTAATTCACTACAAATGAAAGGAGAAGGCTGGCATGGTAGAGGAATGTTCTAGATGAGAAAGCAGCTGATTCATGGTGGCAACATTTATAGTCAGAAATACGTACAATCAGTAGTGGTAATTGAAATTTCTGATACCATGAGTAATTCAAAATATTTGCTTATATTTTCTGACATTTAGGGGTGTGAGAGATTTATATGGTTATGTTGTTTTTTAATATTTGCAGAAATAAAATTGAAAACAAGAAGAGGCTATTCCCAGGTAGTTATTTGAACCAAATTCAATCATAGCTAGAGGCAAAAGTTATTTATGTTTTCAGAAAAACTAAAAGAAAACAAACTCTGAGTAATTAAAAATAAATAATGTTCCCGGAGTATATATAATGAAACATACCTACTCCCCTTGGCAGAAAGATGTGGGATGATAAGGACAGGATATTACTCAGATTGTTCATTGAACTCAGCAGATCAGTTTTTTGTTTTGTTTTTAAACATACTTTTGAGCCATATAAAATTCTGTAAAGTATGTATTTCAAGTATTCCTATTCAACAGAATTGGGGGGGGGGAATAAATGGTACCAGTTGTTTTTACTTATTTTTTTTCCTTTCTTAAAAGGGAGGATTCTATTATAAGACAGTAAGGAGGTAGGAGTATATATGATCAGAATAATATAAAAAACATAAGGCAGCAATAAAACATATTAATGTAATGTAATGAAAGGAAAAGTTATTTATGTTTTCATTACGGAATAGATTTTTAAAATGCCTTTTTTCTGTTATCATAAAATATTAAGCTATGAGGTCATTGATGATAATGATTATGGCTAGGGATATGTGGCATGCATGTGTTGTCCAGCCAAGGGCTTTCCACAAAGTAATAGACAAACAATCTTTTCTCCATATGTTAAATTCCACAATTTCTTTCCAAAGACACATTGAAGAAATGGAATAGGGTAATCACATATGTTTTGTCTAACATTTTTCAGTATTAGTAAGGGCCTGCACCAACCCTTTCCACCAGACCTTCACCTCAGGCCATGCTTTGGTATCTTCTCCTTCCTTTGTATAATTAATGTGTTTACTTATTTCTTCATGATCTGAATTTTTTTTCCCTGAGGCAATTGCTATTAAATGATTTGCCCAGGGTCACATAGCTAGGAAGTGTTAAGTGTCTGAGGCCAAATTTGAATTCAGGTCCTGCCGACTTCAGGGTTCATGCTCTATCCAATGTACCACTTAGCTGCCCCTGAATTTCTTTTTCTTATGTATCTGCTCTATAGTCTCTTGGTGCAATGTGGTTCCTTTCCAATTGTTGTACTCTTTAGTACTACTTGAAATTGTGATGTTAGGACCAAAATATAGCCCAATTTCTTATCCACATTCTATGTAAGTTTATTAAGAATATGTCTTACATAGAAAGAATACTAATTCAACTAGTGGAATTTTGACACAATTTCAAATTCATGTTCAATTGTTTTATTTTAAAATTGATAATCAATTAATAATTATTTGTTAAGCACTAACAGATGCAGGGAATATGAAGACAAAACTGAAACAATCCCTGTCCTCAAGGAGCCTATAATCTCTCAGGGGCTAAACTAAGTGCATGAATACATCTAGAGATAAAGTAAATACAAGGTAATTTTTTTTTTGCCTGATATGACAGTGGCTGGAGATATTTGGGGAACTTCTATGGAATTTTGAGAGAAGCAAGGGATTTGAAGAGGCAGAGATAAGGTCCTAATCAGTTAGTCCAAAGGCTCAGACAAAGGAAATAATATCTTGAGGGGAACCTTGAGAGGACTATTTTAGTTTTGAAGAGAAATTAAAGGAGATTATATTGGATTCAGAATCAATAGGGAACCACTAAAATTTATTGATTAAATGGAGGAGGTCTATGGTCTTATGACATTTTAAGAAAATCACTTTAACATTTGTGGGGACGATAAGTTGGAGAAGGGAAAGATGTGAGACTGGAGACTCATTAAGAAGTTATTGTAATATGGCCTAAATTATGCCATATGTTCATATGAGTAAAGAAAGGGGGTAAAAAAGCAAGAGATTTGAAAATAGAAATGACAAGATGTGATAATTATACAGGACATAGGAGATTCAAAAGTAAAGGATAATATCAAGATTATAAATGTAAATGACTGTAAAGGTAGTTTTGATTAGACAGACATAAAGAAGTTTAGAAGTAGAATATATTCTAGGGGAAAGATAATGATTTCAGTTTTGGACATGTTGAGTTTGAGATGACTTTGAGACATATAGTGTGAGATCTTCAGTAAACAGTTAGAAAGGTGTGAGTAAAACTCAAAGGACAGTTTAGGGCTATATGTACAAATCTAGGTTTCACTAGCATAAAAATAGTAATTAAATAAACAGGAGATACTAAGGTCACTTAGAATGAGTAGAGGGAGAAGGCCCACTACATAGTCCTACTTGAGACATCCACAGAAAGAGGTATGATATGGATATTGACCCTGTTACATCAGTGCTTTGTTTTGCTGGAGGCACATGAGTGGTTCAATAAAACTGACATACAAGACTACCCATGATGGACAAGTCCTGATGGAGAGCTCTGACAAAAGATGATCCACTGGAGAAAGAAAAGGAAAACCACCCCAGTATCATTGCCAGGAAAATCTCATGGATAATATTAAAATGATAAAAGATATAACATTGGAAAATGAGTCTCATGTCATCAAGTGCCCAAATGTTATGAAGGAAGAATGGAAGACAGCTTCAAGAAACTACAGAAAGAATATAGTAGATGGGCCAAAGTCCAAAGGAAGTTCAGCTGCAGATGTTATCTAGTGATAAAGGTTGTTTATGTTATAAAGATTGATATTAGTTAGGAAACTGTAATGTAAGATCTATGAACCAAGGTAAGCTAGACATGGTCAATTAAAAGATGAAAAGATTAAACACCAACATCTTAGTATCTCCTTGAATTTAACTAAATGGAAATGGAATGAATTTAATTCAAGTGGTCATTATATATATTAATGTGGGCAAGAATCCCTTTGAAGAAATAAAGTAGCCCTATAATCAACAAAAAGGATAAGAAAAGCAGTAATGAGTTATTATCACAAAAATGACAGAAAATATGAAGACTAAAACTAAGATCTGCAGATTGGATATTTAAGAAAGCTCTGATCATTTCAGAAGGATCAGTTTCATTTGAATGTGCAGATCAAAATCAATTAACAAGCGTTTATCAAACACCTACTATGTTTGAGTCACAGTGCTGGCCACTGATGATGTTAACACACACCAAAAATAATGCTTAGAGACAGAATCTATGATTGAACAAGTAATCTGCTGGAGTAGATGGACATTAATAATCCTGTTTAATTCATAAAAAGTAGCAAATATGGTATCCATTAATCTTTTGTTTACCATGGAAAAACCCTGGTTGCCAGAGTTTAGCTGCATAATTTTCTGTGAGAATTACTGTTGGTTGTCTGATGATGAGCAGGATCTAATAGATTCCCAGTCTCTTGCAGAACACATCTGAAGCCTATCAGGTAGTTCTTGTGAAGGCATGGTGGGGCTGTTGTAGAATTGCCTGTCTTTCTCTCACTCTAATTATTATCTCCTTATCCAAGAAGACTAGATCAATGCAGAACACATGTGAGATGAAAGTGACCGCTCTCACAGTTTCAGCAGTCTCCATTTTTCCTCAGGGTAGATTCCTTTATAATGAGATTTGAAAGATCTCTTGTAGGATCCACCCCAAATCTCTTCAATAGGTTGAAACTCCAAGCATATCATAAGCACTAGCACCAACCTTTTCTTGATAACTCATTCATTTCCTATATGAAAAGTGCCATGACATAGTGGATGCAGTATTGGACAAGCTGTTAGGAAGTGCTAGATTCAAATTCTGTCTCGGACAATGTGTGATGCTGAGCTTGTCCTTTAAACTGGATGTTTTTCATGTATAAAAATGAAGGGATAAGACAGAGGGTATGATGCAAGGGATAAAATGTTTATCTCAGAGATAGATGACTGGACTTCTAGTCTCTCTTCTGATCCTATGTAGCCCTGGGCAAGTTCCTTAAATTCTCAGTGTTCTAAGTAGCTGTAAATTGAAGAGAAGATGCTAATTTGCATTGCTAGAGGTATTTGCTCAATTAGGAGTTCTCTAACCAAAGAAATCACAGAACAAAATACTTGAATCATTTACTCTTCAGAGGTTGCTGTAGGGACTGAAAGCTATGCAAATTGCTTTATTAATCATAGAGATACAAAAACCAAATTACTGCTGCTAATATATTTCTTGCTGTTTTTGCATTTGTATTTGTGTGATGGGATCATGGCTCGTTTTACTCATTCATCAGTTAACAATCTTGAGTGATAAGCTTTTTGATACTTAGGCTAGTTTTTGGTCAATAGCTAAAGTGAACCCATATTTCCAGCTTAATAGCACCTTCTAGAACTTGTATTCCATTAAGAGACTTAATTGGGCATATCTCAGTTTCTTTTGCTGAATAATAATAACCATATGACAAATCTAATAGCCATATAGTGCTTTAAGATTTGCAGAGTACATTACATTTGTTATTTAATTTGATTACAGTAACCTGATGTTAGATGTTTTTATTATCCCCATTTTATGAATGGAGCAACCAAGACTAAGTTAGATAACTTGTCCATAGTCACATAGATAGTAAATGTCTGAAACAACATTTCAATTGATTGCTAAGGTTGATTGCCAATATGATATTTCTTACTTTTGATTCTTCTCTTTCTTCACATGGAGATTACTCATTTCAAGAACTTCGACTTCCATCTCTTTCCCCTGGACTATTACAATCTAATTGATCTTCCTGATTCAGTTTCTTCCTTTGTATGATATCCTCAGCACAGTTACAAACAACTTTTCTAATATAGGTCTAACCACATTGCCTCTATGCTCAATAAATCCTAGTTTCTCTCAATTACTTCTTGAATTAAATGAAACTACCCTCTTTATAACACTTAAAGTCCTCTACAACCTCGTCCCAGCCTACTATTCCAGCCATATTGTATATTATATTCCTTCATAAATTGATTCTCTTGATGTTCCTCACACAGGACATGTCACTCCCCCCATCCCCCAATCTCTGTCCCTTTCTTTGTACTGTTTCTTACACCTGGAATACAATCTCTTCTCACATTAGCCTTTTAGGATTCCTAGTTTCTATCATAGCATAGCTCAGGAACCACCTTCTACAGTAGAACTTTTCTTAACACAATTGCTACTAATGCCCCCTTCCCAAAAAATTATTTTGCCTTTTTTGCACACATTTTGAATTTATTTATTCATGAGTAGATCTATAAGTACTTCTTCAACAGCAATTAGGTTCATGAAGGAAGTAATTATTTTAATTTTAGCAGTTGTATTGCTAGCACTCAACACAGTATCTTGCTTATAGTAAGTGCTTAGTAAATGTTTGATGATGGATTGTTTGTTAGATTTTAAGCTATTTTCATCCATTGACAATCTTCTCCATATGTTGATGTTTATACAATAGCCAATTAATGAATATACCACTATATATATATATATATATAGATAGATAGATAGATATAATATATGTATGTAGATATAATTTTCCCCTAATAATAGTTTCAACACAAAAAGCATTTATTAAACTCCTATTACCTCTGACAAAGAAACTTGTTAGATGTTAAAAATTATTCTTGTTTTTTTAAACAAATGTATGATGCTTTGGCAAAAGAATTATTAAAGAGGAAAGATCATCTCCAAACACTGATAATTAGTTGCCCTGTAACATAGAATATAAGACATTTTTTTTTATATGCATGGAGAGGTTAAATGAATTGTTCTAAATTACCCAGGAGTAACGGAGCAGAGACTGTCCATCTATTACACATTTTTATACTTAAAGTTTTTGAAAATACAAAGAAGAAAAAGAAGTCACCAATGAGCATACATCCTGCTGGCGGCAATCTGTATATTTGTGGTAAGGGGCAGAGATGTTACTTGATCAATGTGGGCAGTTCCTGGTATGAAAATAGCTCTCTGTTGATGCTAATGAACAATTCAGCTTCAGATTAGTTTTGGACCCTGATGGCTTAAGTAAGTACCCAGGTGGCTAACCTCATATACCTAGTATGTATCAGAGGGACTCGAATCCATATTGATCTGTTATCAAGGCCAACCTCTTATCTACTCTGCCATATGGCCTTCACAGCATAATTACAGGTGATTAAATATAAAGCAAATTAGGAGTGAGAGTGAACATTAAGAATTGAAGGGCACCACAGAAGTCTTCACATAAAAGTTGGCACCTGGATGGTATCTGGCAGAAAGTCAGATTGATAACATGTGTGAAGCACCTAACATAATAGACATTGTACTACTTTCTGGGGATACAAAGAAAGGGAAAAAAAAAGAAAAACAGTCCATGCCTTGACTTCAAGGAACTTACAACCTGATGAAAGAGCTAGCTCTATTAACAGCTATGTTCCAGCAAGAAATATATGGAATATATAGGAAATATTTATAAAGGAAAAGAAACAACATTAAAGGGGAATGTAAAGGGCTTGTTATAAAAGGCAGAATATCAGCGGCACTTGAAGAAATACAGGGAACCAAGAGGTAGAAATAGAGGGAGAAAGAATTCCAGACATGGAATGCAGCAAGTGAAAATAAATGCACAGTACAGAGAGTCTAGAGTAAGGAACAGCAAGGAGGTCAAAATCAATGGATTGCAGGGTAAACTGGAGGGATTGAGTTAGAAAACTGAAAAGTAGGAAAGTGCCAGATTTTAAAGGACTTCTAAAGCCAAATAGACTATTTTATATTTGATCTTCAAGGCAATTAGGATTTTTGTATGGGATAGGGATGGGAGTGACATGATCAAACCTGAGGTTTCAGAAGACCAATTTAGAGCCTGAATGGGGTATGTATTGGAGCAGAGTAGGGAAAGTATTGAGGCATAGAGCCCAGCCAACAGGCTATTTCTTAGTCCAAGTAAGAGATGATTAGGGCCTTTATCAGAGCAATAATAGTGTCAGAGAAAAAGAGGATTATAGAAAAGAAGAAAGAAATGCAGAAAGAAACAATAGATTCACAACTTTTCAAATATTGGGAATGAAATTAATTAAATAGATAAGAATAACTCTTAGATCATAAATCTGAATGGGAAGATGATAAACCCTTTAACATCAATAGGAAAATAAAGAAGAGGAGAGGACTTGAGATGTAGTGAACAATAATTAGATTGGTTTTAGATGAGGGAACTTTAAAATGTTTATGACATCTATTTTTTTTTTTTGTTCCTTCCTTCCTTCTTCCTTCCTTCCTTTCTTCCTTCCTTCCTTCCTTATTTCCTCCTTTCCTTCCTCCCTCCCTCCCCTCCTTCTTTCGTTTGTTTCTTTCTTTCTATCTTTCTCTTTTTTTCTCTCTCTCTCTCTCCTTCTTCCTTTCTTTTTTCAAAGAATCACAAATATTGATTTTATTTGACTTTTCCAGAACAATATTCATGTAAAGAAACTTACTCTTCTATTTTACTCATAACAAAAGAACAGCCAAGAGGCATTCACAGGATTTATTACATAGTTATCAGCCTATTACCATACAAAAGAATTAAAGTGGCAAACCAAATCATATCTGAGAAACATCTTAGAAAAGGTAATGAACTTAGTCACATAAATATAATTCAAGAGGTGATGAAAAAGATACACCAAACACGTACAAATGTCTTGGACAGCGGGGTTTTCATCCTATATGTTTGGGTTTGGGTTAACACACAATTTAGTTTCTGTGTATAAGAAGTAGTTACTGTTGCTATTTTCAAGTTTTTCAAAACAGAAAATTTACTATTTTATTTCAAAAAGAATTCCCTTTTATACATAAGGACAATTAGATAATGTTTGTGTTTGGAACTACCTTTTTAGTATTCAGATAGCACAGAATTGATTCTTCTTCTGGTGGTATGGATGTTGAGTGGTATGTTTTCCCTGGTTTCCAGGAAGCTTTAGAATCTTTCTGCAACCATAGTTGCTGAAGGAAAATTCTTAACTATTCTTTCATTCTCTTCATCCTTTTTTCCTCTCTATTTTCTAGTCCTTATTAACAAGCAAGTAAAACACTGCATATGGTTTGACTCTCACAGGTAACAATTTTCTTGATCAGGATATATCACTTAGGATCTGAGATGAAGCCATTCCTCAAGGGCAAAGTTTTTCATTTGCTTAAAACTCACAATTCCAGAGGAAAATAATGTACTGATTTATCAAACATAGCCACGACTACATATATGTGGGATGTACTAGGATCAAATGAACAAACCAAAGTTATTTCAGATAAGGATGTTTATTCTGAGTGAGCTGTTTGTTGATTGGGGGAATTTGAGAGCTCTCAGCACACCATCATAGATAGAAACTGGTGATTAAAAGTGAGATGTAAATGCACATTGTCAAATTCACACTTTTTTACAATATTTAGCTCCTGTGATTCTGGAGTCAGATCCTGTGCCCTCCCTAGCAAATAACATTGGTTTTTTCATTGACCTTTTCATTTCATGTCTAAACAGTGTCACAGCTCACCAACATTTATTTAAGAGGGTTGACAGTTTGGAAATAACAGATCAAAGCTGATTTGGGTGCTTTAAATTGAAACAGAAGAAAATGTTGTTGGATTGTTATTTTTTTTTCCAGGTAAAATTTAGGCAGATGGTTAAAGCACTGAAGTCCCAGCTCTAAAGCAATATTTCACCATTCTGAGCTATAAGTGAGAAAAAGACCAGTGCTCCTAAGACAGCCAAAGGGTGGCACATCTCTGAAGCAAAGCTAGTATCATGGCACATAGCTTTAAGATTCTTTGAACCTTCCAATATAAACAAAATTAAGATAATCTGTAACTTTATAATAAGAGAAGGAAGAACCCAACACCTGGAAATGGGCAGATAGGCTCCAAAAAACATCAATCCTTTAGTTCTGGATTGACTTAAAATAAGAATCTCTGGTGCATAATCATACCCTTTCTTTTTTCATCTTTCAACCTAAGGAAACAAAGGAAATACTTTCTGACCTGGAATCACATTACTTGCCAAATGCAAAACCATAAAGTACTTTCTTTAGTATCATAACTGATCCAAACATTTTCTCATGGGATAACTCATATCAAAGCGTGAGGCATATATTTCAAGATAGCCAATTAGAGGGACAAAGCTACAAATCGGAAGAGAAATCAAAACTAGATAGATGAATGTCAGAATCATCAACATAAAGATGACAAATAGATCCATGGGAGCTGATGAGATCAGCCAACAAAACAATATAAAGGAAGAACAGAAGGTGGTCCAGGACAGAGCCTTGTGAGTCTATTAACCTAATGCTAATGGATATGACCCAACTGACATAAAGTAGGAAAAGCTTCTTGCAAAAAATGAGTTTTTATTTGGAGATTCCTTTGAGTTGAATTATACCTAATTTGCATCTAATATTAGTTTTATTCTGACTCTTTCATTCTAATATTCCTCAATCATTTCTTTTCTGATATCATTAATAAACATTAAATTATTATAAACTTGAAATTGATGGCCTAATTTCCAAATGAAACAATTATTATACATGCTTATTAATTATTATTCCCTTTAATTGTTTCATTAGATTCCTTATGAAAGTAAGATAATTTGAAACCACAATTCCATGGATGTTCTGAAGCTGTTTTTGAAGCCATGGATGCTGAAACATAATCCTAATGTCTGTGTCCTCAACCAGATATGGATGTGCTCTGAGTACTTCGTGATGGGGACCTAATTGTATTCATTTAATTAGTGTAAACATTAACAAACCATGAGATAGCAGAAATAGTTTCAATAGAATTAAAATGTTCTTTGGAAGTTAGACTACAGTGTTTCATTTTACTCTACATAAAAATGAAGGGAAAAACTTTGTTTTTAATAGAAGGGGTTGGGGTCTTTCTGCACTAATTGTTCTTGTTCCTTTTCCTATAAAAATAGATCAACAGACCAGAATAAGAGGAATCTTTTGCATTTTGATTGATTCACACATTTTCCCCAATCTCACATTTATTCGTTTTCATAGATTTTCAGAGCAGAAAAAATTCCACTAAAACATCATCTTTTGTAAGAAGTCTTTCCCTGAAAGAGACTCACATGTGCAAAAATGTTTGTGGCAGCCCTTTACATAGTCACTAGAAATTGGAAACTGAATGGATGGCCATCAGTTGGAGAATGGCTGAATCAATTATAGTATAGGTTATGGAATATTATTATTCTGTAAGAAATGACCAGCAGGATGATTTCAGAAAGGCCTGGAGAAACTTATATGAACTGATGCTGAGTTAAATGAGCAGAACCAGGAGATCATTGTACATGGCAACAACAAGACTATATGATGATCATTTCTGATGGTTGGGGCTCTCTTCAACAATGAGTTGATTCAGGGGCACCTAGGTGGTGCAATGGATAGAGCACCAGCCCTGAAGTCAGGAGGGCCTGAGTTCTAATCTGATCTTAGACACTTAATACTTCCTAGCTGTGTGACCCTGGACAAGTCACTTAACTCCAAGTTAACTCAACAACAACAATCCAAAAAAAAAAAAAAAAAAAAAAAGGAAAAGAAAGGGAAAAAAAAGAGAACAATGAGTTGGTTCAGACCAGTTTCAATTGTTCAGTAATGAAGAGAGCCATCTACACCCAGGGAGAGGACTGTGGGAACAGAATGTGGAGCACTGTAACGTGCTCTCCTGGCAGTTACAATTACTAGTCTGTCCTAGACCCACCAGAGCACCTTTGACCACTGTCCTTTGCAGTGTGAGCTCTACCCGGCTCGCCTCCTCTGAGGCCTTCTAAGGTCTCTGGCCACAATCTCTTGAATCTATAGCTTAGTAACCGGTAGCGCACTCAAGAACAACCACATGTAATCTTAAAAGCCTTTATTATACCTACTCACATAATGCCCTAACTGATGCCCTGACTTGTTGGTTCCCTGGTGAACACCTGGTCAGAAGACCCATGTGTTCACTACCAAAATCCTTACCTCTTTCGGCTACCCATCTTGGCTTGGCCACCCAGCTAGGGAGCCAGGGTGAACAGCAGGAGGTTAAAGAGGGCGGTTGCTGCCTGCAGTGGGCTTATATAGGGCCTGTGAGGTCACACACACAGCCAATCAGCGAGAGAGTCACCCATTACGAAACTATCTCAATATGGCCAGGATCCCGCCCAAGGGCAGTCCTAATATCCACAGAAATTACTTCCGGGCCATATCCACAGAAATTACTTCCGGGCCTCAATCTCCCGATGCACTGTGTCCTCCCATTTAAAGGGCCCTTACAATTCCCTTTCTCTTGTTTTGCGGGAACCGCACATCTCATCAAGCTAAACTTTTAGCACCAGCTATAGTTCACTTGATCCATGAGATGACAGTGTGTTATGCCCAAGGAGGTACAAAGCAGCAAATCAGTAAACAGAAGTATGACAATGAGAACCAGGCTCAACAGTGGCCCAAGTGTTCAACCCATTCATCAAAGTCATACTCGAGATAATAAGCCAAAGAGGTTGGATGCCAATGAGGTAGGATGTCAACACTGAGGTGGGAAGTCAACAAGGTAAAACATCACAATTCTAGTTAACAAATATCAGTGAGGTAGGTTGTCACAATTCTAGTTACATTTATCACAGTTCTAGACCAATTCTAGTTTCTTACAATTTTCTGTTGCACTTTTCACACTCCTAGAACAATTCTAGCTTATCACAATTCTCAATTGCACTTGTCACAATCCTAGAACAATTCTAGTTTATCACAATTCTCAATTGCACTTTTCACAATTCTAGAACAATTCTAGCTTATCACAATTCTCAATTACACTTTTCACAATTCTAGAACAATTCTAGCTTATCACAATTCTCTATTGCACTTTTCACAATCTAGAACAATTCTAGATTCACAGGTGCACATAAGCAGTCATGTCCAGTAACATTGTCTCAATAACAATGACAGGTGGGTGTGTTGGTTTTTCACCCACTAATTTAAAAGCATAGTCCTTCAATAGAAAGCATAGGGCAAAGCCTCTTCCCAGGCCACCATATGGCAAGTGGCCACGGGAGAAGCAAGCAGGCCCATTGTCCATTTACAGTCTTTATATTGCGTATCACCCAAAACAGTCCATTTCAGCTGCAACACTGGAACTGTGTCTGGTGTCTCTGGTCACGGTCGGGAGGGGCATCGCTGCCATCAACGTCTGAAGGGCTGCGGACATCTGGCTGGTCTCTCTGGACTGTTGTCTGGTCCTTCTCTTGGATCCCCAGGTTACAAATGTCTCTGGTGGGGATGAACTCTGCTGCTGGATCTGCACCTAGGAAGGAATGTCCCCGGGGCCCAACTTGGGCCTTTCCAAATGCCATCCAGGCCTTTCCACATCACAGTGGAAACAAAGTTGTTGTCAAAAAGATTAACAAGTCAGACAAAAGTCAGTCTGTCACTTAGCTGCACTTTCTGTGTATGCCCGAAGTGCATTGCTAAGGTAAAATGCAAAGAATTTAAAAATGTAAAACCAAAATAATTTAAAAGTGTAAAACCAAAATAGATTAAAAATATAAAACCAAAATAACTTTAAAATGTAAAATCAAAATACTTTGAAGATGTAAAATCAAAATTTAAAAATTGTAAGCAATCACATATCCCAAAATTCCCTTCTCTTGTTTAGAAGAGAAGATCTTGGGGATAGTCTGTGCAGTAATGACTTTACTAGAACACTCGGCTATATCCCTGAATTCTTTTGCCTAAAAATCAAAGTTTGAGTTTCTGATACCGAATTGTACTTCAGGAGTGTGAATCAATAAATCTGATATTTTCCTCCTGGGTCAAAGATCACACACTGTCTATTTATTCTAGTGATTAAAACAGCAATTTTCCAACCCATTCTAAACATAAACACTGTTTTATAAGTACCCATAGGGGGTTGGGAAATCAAGCTCACCTGTGGAAGTGGAAAATCCACGAGGTAAGAAAAAAGGAGTTCCAACTCTCCAAAGACGATCCTAGCAGTTTTACAAGTATAAAATTCCACTCTCTCTCACTGCAAGATCTTATCCCTGTAAGGTTTCTTAGAAATTAACTGAACTGTATTTTCAAAACTTTTCTGATTATACTCAATACCCCACAATTCCTTTTTGCCTTGGGGCATAAAGCCTACTCCTGTCCTTTGAAATGAAGACACAGGAGTTTTAAATGGATTAATGGGCAGTGCTGATGATATTATCGCCCTTCCTTTTCCTCCTCCCCCTTCTCCCTTGGCCCAAGAAGGTGAGGCAGAGGGAAGAGGAATTGGAAAATCCCCCAAAGGCTGATTCAAAATCAAACTTGAGCTTTGCACATAAAAAGAACTAAACTTCTTCTCAATGAAAGAGTAATCAATAAATTCCTTAAAACAACAATGCAGGAGGTAAACCAACAAAACGCTAAGAAGAATTTCTACAACTGAAGTCCATGTGATTCGTTTATTTCCTTCCTTAGTTTCAGCCACTGGTTTGAACTCTTCCTGTTCTATCTGTAGTAACCTAGCTTTTTCTTCTTTCTCTATCTCCATCTGTAGTTTAACCTGCAATTCCAGCAACTCTTGCTGTGGCATTTTATACTCTCTACTGTCATACAATCGCATTAGCTCTAGGTTGCTCCCTCTCCTAGCTCTATTTACTGGGTGTGGGGATAGCCTTTGTGGAGCTTGATTACAAGCTTCCTGCTGTTCTTCAGTGGTGATCTTTGTTAAAAGATCTTCCATCTGGCTCTTTAACCTCTTTATATAATAAGCATTATGTTCAGCTGTGTCCTTGAGTCTGATCCCAGATTTACCTGGGTCCATATTGCTTCTCTGTCTTCCCTCTTAAGTGGCGTTTCTACCGGATCTTTCAGAATCTTAATTCTGAATATTAAATATTTTCAAAACCTGATAATTCCTGATGCGTCCACGTTGAGCGCCATTTGTAACGTGCTCTCCTGGCAGTTACAATTACTAGTCTGTCCTAGACCCACCAGAGCACCTTTGACCACTGTCCTTTGCAGTGTGAGCTCTACCCGGCTCGCCTCCTCTGAGGCCTTCTAAGGTCTCTGGCCACAATCTCTTGAATCTATAGCTTAGTAACCGGTAGCGCACTCAAGAACAACCACATGTAATCTTAAAAGCCTTTATTATACCTACTCACATAATGCCCTAACTGATGCCCTGACTTGTTGGTTCCCTGGTGAACACCTGGTCAGAAGACCCATGTGTTCACTACCAAAATCCTTACCTCTTTCGGCTACCCATCTTGGCTTGGCCACCCAGCTAGGGAGCCAGGGTGAACAGCAGGAGGTTAAAGAGGGCGGTTGCTGCCTGCAGTGGGCTTATATAGGGCCTGTGAGGTCACACACACAGCCAATCAGCGAGAGAGTCACCCATTACGAAACTATCTCAATATGGCCAGGATCCCGCCCAAGGGCAGTCCTAATATCCACAGAAATTACTTCCGGGCCATATCCACAGAAATTACTTCCGGGCCTCAATCTCCCGATGCACTGTGTCCTCCCATTTAAAGGGCCCTTACAGAGCACAACATATTATTTTCACTCTTTCTGATGGCATTTTTGTTTTCTTTCTCAGATTTTTTTTTCCTTTTTTATATATGATTTTTTTGTGCAGCAAGATAACTATGGATATATGTGTATATATATATATATATATATATATTGTATTTAACATATATTCTAACATGTATGGGATTACCTGCCATGTAGGGGAGGGGATGAGGGGAAGGAGGAGAAAATTTGGAAGAAGGTTTTGCAAGGGGCAGTGTTGAAAAATTATCCATGTATATGTTCTGTAAATAAAAAACTTTAATAATAAAAGTCTTTCCCTGTCCCCATCTATGTTAGTACCTTTTTTCTGAAATTACTCTCAACTGATTCTTTATTAAACTTGTTTGTATAAAGTTGTTACCATGTTGCGTTCTCCAATACACTGAACTCCTTGAGAGAAGAAATCATATTTTTGTCATTCTTTGGAATTCTAGACCCTTAGCATGGTGATTGGCACAGAGTGAGCACTTAATAAATACTTAGTGATTGACCTCAGTTCCATTCCTTCATTTGATAAATGAGATAGTATGTTGTTATTGTTTTTTTTTTCCTTATCTCCTAATATCTTCTCTTCCCATAGCCATAGAATGATGGGATTTATATATAGGACTTTCTTATATCCAATTCTTTGAGTCAGTTAGAGTGTAAACATTATTACTTTTATTTAATGTACAAGGAAAACAATTCAAAGAGTTTCCCCAAGGATTTTCCTAGGTCACACAGCTTCTAGGAATCAAAGCTAGGATTTAAATGTAAATCTCCTGTTCCAGTCTTCTTTTCCCTGTGTTAAATGCATCAGGGACATAGTGCTAGATCATGGTACTTGACTTGGATCCAGGAGCAAACTGAATTCAAATCCTGACTCAAATTCTTACCATTTCTAGCATTGTGGTGCTATCACTTAATCTCTTTGAAGCTCAATTTCTTCCTCCTTTCTCAACAATGTAGTTCCTATCTCAGTCTTCTTCATCCAATATCTTGAATTAAGGAACTTCATCTTCATATTAATGGTCCCTAAAATACCTTGCCTTTCTATTGTCTTAATTTATTTACCTCCAGGTGTGGCAGAGTAGCTCAAACTGTCTCTAAAGAACCAATGGTTAAATTATCATTATTGCAAATTGCAAATGCTATAAATTAGAGCTTGGCTAATTATTTAGTTGATTGCCTAGGAGTTAAGAAAGTGATAGAAAATATTAATAATGCAGCAAGGCATAGAAAAAGGTATAATGATAGGAGATTAGATAAAGGCATTTTATGGTATGTGTTTATGGAAGTAGAATACTTGTGAATGATGGCATCATTTTCTATGCTTGCTCTTTCTAAATCTATATTCTGTCTTCAGTATGACCTTCCAATGACATAAAGACCTGTAAATTCAGACCTAATTTCATTCTTGGTCTCCAGTTCAATATCATTTAAATTTTAAATTGGATTTTCCATAAACATCCCAAATTCAGTATGTCAAAATGACTCTTTACCTTCCCCACTAAAAATTCTTCCTGGATTTCAAGTCTGTGAAGATTAACACCACAGTTCCAATCATGCCAATCAGTAATATTAGTTTTCCTACTCTTCTGTATTCTACACATCCATTTAGTTGCTAGCTCTTGTCTTTTCTACTACCACAAAATCTCTTCAATCTGCTTTTTTTTCTTTCTGTTCCCAGAATCACCATGCAAACACACATCATAAGACTATTTGTATCTAATTTGTCTCCTTGACTTAAGCTTTTCTTGTATTTAATCGATTCTTTACCCAGGTCTTAAAGTGATTTTCTTAAAACACCAGCCTGACTATATCACTCTGTCTTCCCAGAAATCAGAAGGAGTCAGGCTAATCAAAAATCTTTATTCTTGGTCTCTTGAGATCGAAGTCAGGGGATTAGATCTAGTAATCTCTACACCACCTTCCTCTCTCTCCACTGCCAGGAGAGAATGCTTCAATTTCCTTCTCCTACTCCACTCACACATGTCACTTCCCCCTCTTTGCCCCACCAATCAAGTCAGCACAGAACAGCTGGGGAGGGTCAACCTTCCATCATGTTAATAGAGAACCGTCCAATTGGCAATTAGTCTCATGTGCTCCATTATCCAAGTGCATTTGTTCAGTTCTAGCCCTTTACAATTAAACTCCATTGATTTCATATTGCCTCCAGTATCCAATATACACTCTCTTGTTTGGCCTTTAAAGTCTTTATTATCAGGCACCAGATTACTTTTACATAATTATTGTACGTACCTCTTTCATATACTCCATGGTTCAGTTAAATCATGCTCCTTGTTACTCAAACAACCTACTGTATCTCCTATCTCTTTAGAGGCTCTTCCCATGCCAAGAATATTCTCCTTTCTCATATCAACATTAAATAATACCACCGTCTTCTGTATCATGCGTTTTTTGATCTGTTGCATCCTCCTTCCAATCAAACAACAAAAATTTGTGTGTGTGGTCTCTCTAAATATAAAGTCAGTTCTTTAAAGCCAAATAACTTTTATTTACTTTTGTCTTATCAGTGTTGACATATAACAAATCTTTAATAAATTCTTGTTTTAACAAGAATATACAATGATCAATTTTGATGGACGTGGCTCTCTTCAATAATGAGATGATTCAAAACAGAGCCATTTGTTCAGTGATGAAGAGAGCCATTTACACCCTGAGAGAGGACCATGAGAACTGAGTGTAGACCACAACATAGCATTCTCATTCTCTGTGTTGCTGTTTCCTTGCAAATTATTTTCTTTCTCAGTTTTTTTTTTCCTTCCTTCTTGATCTGATTTTTCTTGTGCAGCTAGATAACCATATAAACATGTATAGATATATTGGATTTAACATATATTTTAACATAAATAACATGTATTGGACTACTTGCCAGTTAGGAGAGGGGGTGGGGGGAAAAAGGGGAAAATTTGGAACAAAAGGTTTTGCAAGGGTCAATGTTGAAAAATTACACATGCATATGTTTTGTAAATAAAAAGCTTTAATAAAAATAAATAAATAAATCCTTGTTTTATTTGAAGAGAATTTGTTACTGTTATCGTCATAATAATAAGTACTCATAGTAACATTGTTATTACTACTATTATTCCCACTAAGAGCAGCAGCAGCAACAGTGTAGCCCCACCACCATCATTACTACCATTACTACTATTACTACTACTATTCCTGCTGCAGCTGCTGCTGCTACTGCTATTATTACTACTGCTTCTTCTTCTTCTACTACTACTACTATTACTATTATTTCTACCAATCTAAGGGAAATAAAACAGGGAAATATGCCATCAAAATAATTCAACAACAGAAAAGTATATTTTTAAAGTATTAAAATAAAATAAATGAAAAAGAATAATTTAGAGAGATCTTGGGAAAATTTATTTAAGTTTTTTAAAAAATTTTAAAACATATGCATAGTTTTCATCATTTACTCTTGTAAAACTTTGTGTTCCAAATTTTTTTCTCCTTTTCTTCCTCCACCCCTCCCCTATATGGCAAGTAATCAAACATAAGTTTAATATATGCAATTCTTCTATATATGTTTCCACAATTATCATGCTGCACAAGAAAAATCAGCTCAAAAAGGAACAAAATGAGAAAGAAAACAAAATGCAAGCAAACAACAACAAAAAAGTGAAAATACTATGTTGTGATTCACATTCAGGCTCCACAGTCCTATTCCTTGGTGCAGCTCTGTCCAACATAAGACCATTGGAAATGGTTTGAGTCATCTTGCTGTTGAAAAGAGCCAACTCCATCAGAATTGATTCTTGTATAATCTCGTTGCTATGTACAATGTTATATTGGTTCTACTCTTTTCATTTTGCATCAGTTCATGTAAGTATCTCCAGTCCTTTCTGAAATCATCTTGCTGATGGATTCTCATAGAACAATAATATTCTATAAGTCATATAGCATAATTTATTCAGCTGTTCTCTAACTGATGGGCATCCACTCAGTATACAGTTTCTTGCCACTACAAAACAGGCTGACACAAATGTTTTTGCATATGTGGGTCCTTTTCCCTTTTTTATGATATCTTTGGGATACAAGTCCAATTGAGAACACTGCTGGATCAAAGGGTATGCAAAGGGTATCAAACTGTGCATACTTTGATAGCCCCTTGGACATAGATTCATATTGCTTTCCAGAATGGTTGGATCAGTTCAACTCCTCCAACAATGTCTTAATGTCCCAATTTTCCCACATCCCCTTCAACATTTATCATTATCTTTTCCTGTCATCTTAGCCAATCTGAGATGGGTATAGTTGTCCTAATTTGTATTTCTCTAATCAATAGTGACAGCATTTTTTCATGAGACTAAAAATGGTTTAAATTTCTTCATTTGACAATTATCTGTTCATATCCTTTGACCATTAATTAAATGGAGAATGGTTTGTATTTTTATAAATTTGAGTCAATTCTCTATATATTTTAGAAATGAAGCCTTTATCAAAACCCTTTGATGTAAAATTTATTTTTTGATCTGGGAAATTTAAACAAAAGTGTCAAATCAATGAGAGATAGAATTAGTTTATTTGCAGATAAAATGACACAGTATAATCAATAAGACTATATCAAAGATCAACTCTGTTAAAAGAAGGCTGTAACTTTACAACCAAAGATGATCACATTTAAAGATAGTGTTCTAGAGATAATTTAAGGGTTTTTAGAGTTATTCCCCAAAATGTAAAGATCAAGTAATGAAGAATACATAATGAGTCATTTGAAGGAGAGGAAATAGAGAAACTGGGAATCTACAAGAAAGAGCAGAACTAGAGATGAGTATGTAGGATGACTATGAGTGACAGGACCAAGAACAGAAGGGAATATTTAAAAGCATGTATTTATTTTTACTTTTGTAAAATTTCTTATTTGGAAAACAAAACAAAGCAATAATATCCTTATTAGAGATATCATTCGGGGTGACTGGATATAGAAAGAGAATAAAACAAATATTTACCTCTAACTCCTGTTGATACTAAATATCCAAAACCTCTTCTCAATAAATATTTGTTTTTTCCCTTCAAAAATCTTGGCATAGAGTATCCTGAAACTGATATTTTAACCTTAATAATGTTTCTGTCTTTGTACAGAAGCAAAATAAAACTTGGGAAATCTCATCCTAAAGTCAAGAATGATGGGGAGAAATTGTGGTGCACATTATTTCCCCGAATCAGACTAGGGGGAAAACATTAAAATTTTGCAATGCAAATGCCAGGCCATCCTGTGGTGGTCCCTATTAAATGTCAATTGAAATTCAATTAAATTCAGTTCAATTGCAGTTTGGCATTTTAATGGGCTAGCAACAGGGAAAGTCATAAAGATTCTAATTATCTATGCAAATGTTGTGTCCTTTCAGAGCCCTGAAATGATTCAAGAGAGACCACTGGATTTCAAGTTTCTTTTATTTCTCTGCTGTGTGATCATGGGAACACCATAACTCATTTCTCTTACCATCATTTTTAGCAACCTGCCTCTCAGAATTGATGTAATGAAAATACTCAGAAAACCACATCTCTAAATAATGGGCTTTGGCAGTCAAGGAAAGCTTTTTTCCCCCTTATTTTTCTTTTTAAAAATTTTAATTTTAATTTAAAAATTTTATTGAAGCTTTTTATTTTCAAAACATATTTAAGGATAATTTTCAATGTAGACCTTTACAAAACCTTGTGTTCCAATTTTCCCCACCTTTCCTCCACCCCCTCCCCTAGATGGCAAATAATCCAATATATGTTAAACACGGTTAAAATATATGTAAATGCAATATAGGCATACATATTTATATAATTATCTTTCTCAGGCAAAACTTTTAAACACTACAAAATAATATTTGTAAATGTATATAATGAAATGTTTTAAAAAGAAAAAATAAACACATTTTGGATTGAAGGTTAAGGACACTTCCTATAGGTAAATGTGAGTTGTCAGGTCTAATTTTCTTCTCCCTGCCTCTAGTTATACTCCATTACCATGGACAACTGCTGGAAAAGGACGTTGGCATTTCCTGTCCTGAGGAAAAGTTCAGGTAGATTAGTAAGAGCACTTAGAATACCAAGAGACTAATCAATTCCTCTCCAACTCCAGTTATAAACAAGGTCAATCATGAAATCTTTGTTTTACAGCTATTTTGGGCTCTGCTTGTCTCTCTCTCTCTCTCTCCCCCTCTTCCTCCTCTCTTTCTTCACAATCATGCTTGTTTATTCATTCACCTTCCCCCACCAGAGCAGCTAACCAAGGGATATGATGATATTAGGGGTGGAAAATTGCAAAGGATCTGCCAATGTCTGCCATCAGACATGATCTTTAGCATCCTGTTACATTAGTATGATTTCCATAGTCAGTGTTTGTTTCTTCTAGATAGATCAAAAAAGAGAAGTAGTGAACACTTACTTATTTTCATGCTAAATTACCTAAGGAAGTATACATATGTTAATTTGTTCCATAGAGTAAAATATAATTTCAGACCCTGTAGGCTTTACAGGCAATGCTTGGCCTACTTTCAGGAGGCAGTGCAGTTGTGGTTGCAATAAAAAACAATTTGTCCAAAATGGTCCAAAACCTAGCTCTATTTTCTTCCCTAAAAAGTATCAGGTATGTCATGACTAGCCCAAAATGGATTATAGATCACATGGAGGATTTATAATCCTCCCAATTATCAAATGTTCTGATTGTTTGTCAAGAAGTACTTATAATAATTATTATTTAAAAAGATTACTTTCAGTGTTGCATAGCAGAACAATATTTATGATTAAACTAAATCTATTTTTCATTCTCAAAACCCAATCTTATCATTCAAAAGGTAATTCACCTAGTTGTAAAATAGGACAGATTTACCTGTTTTTCTATAGTCTTCTCTTCCCATCAGTATATACTGATATTAGTATTCTGCCACTTTGGAGGAAGTAGCAATGACATATAAGAATAGGGCATTGGTAAAAGCAGTTGAAATTGATCATTTACATTCGTATAATATGTGTGTGTGTGTATATATATATACACATATATATAATTATCTCTATATGTATCTATGTAAATTGCAGTGTATATATATATATATATATATGTATATATATATATATATATATATAATTATCTCTATATGTATCTATGTAAATTGCAGTGTATATATCAATATATGTTTGCATATATCTATCTTCTGTGGCAGAGGTGACTCAATAATCTTTATTGTCAGAGAAGATACCACTTTCTCAGAAGAAAAAAAAAATTCCAAAGCACCCACATAATATATTCATTCACATATTTAAATAAAACAACATAAAAGTGAGTTTGTGAGTGATAACAAAAACAACCTTACTTTTTTGGTAACCATTTGTTAAAAGTCCCAGCATGGTTATCTTTCTAAATAATTCATGTACAATAGTCCATTTTCTGTCTCATCAGCTGTCTCTCATTCCTGGGATGTTGTCCCTTCTCAATGTCTATCAGAATCAAAAGTTTTATTTTGTTTTGTTTTAGAAGAAATTACTTGAAGTACCATTTTTAGAGTAAGATTATTACTAAGATAAGGCTTATTGAGTCAGTACAAATACTAATGCATCCTTCCAATAACTTCATTTTAAAAATATGTTCATTTTCCTCTTCTTGCAAGTCTAATAGCTCCTTGAGGGCAGCTACTATTTTCATTTTTTGTGTGTGTTTCACTGGCTTCTGGTGCTCTTCTTGGCATGAGTCATGCTTGTTCGAATAATAAAGTGCTAGGAGTATATGCCTGAACTTTAATAAGTAAGACAATGAATACTGTCCTTTTTATTTGATTTAACTTGTGTTGCTATTTACTATTGTTTTCATTAATTTCTTGGTGATCAATGTGTGTATTGCTCTTTTGGCTTTTTTTTTCTTTTGGATTATGCTATACAAATTTTCTTGTATTACATTTTTTTTTTTGTAATACCTAACAATTTGTTTAGCCATTCCCCAATCTTTGGGGATTTGTCAATTTTCCTCTTATTAAAAATAGTAATGCTATAATCAGTTTTGTACAAATTTTTCATTCAATAACTTTCTTACAAGTACATTCCTTGAACTGGGATTTTTAGGTCCAAGGAATGAATAGTTTTTAATTTTTCTTAAACAATTCCAAATTGCTTTTCAGAATTAGCGAGGCAATTCACTACTCCATCATTACTCATTTAGCTTGCTTACTGTCCCTATCGCCAACAAATTTTCTAATTTTGAATATTTTCATGTTTTAAAGAAAAAACAAACTTTTTAGAAATTTAATAATAATCTATTTTCTGCACCAATAATAACAGTGTAGTAATCTCATCTGGACTTTAACATTGTTATGCCACAGTTCTCTTTTATTGTCCTAACTCAGTTTCCCTAAATTATCCTGACTCAGTTTCCCTAATTGTTCTGCCTCAGTTTATAATTGTTCTGCTCAATCCTGCAAAACCACCCCTCCCTCTTAATCAGAATATTTGATAAGGATCAAAAATCTTATATTTTAGAATATCAGAATGCCTCTCCCCATCCCAAGCTATCAGAATATCATATTGTCTTATCAAGATGCCTCTTCCCATTTCTGGGGTGCCTCCCCCTATTATGTCATCCCCCTCTCTGGTGGCTCACCCCACTCTGTCAAAGTCCCATTCCTGCTCTCAGCACCTTAACTCAACCCCTGCCTCAGTCTATTCCTTAAGTCTGAACCATGTGTATATATGTCATTGAGAACTCACATTGTTTGCTGGATTCTTGGAGATGATAGTCTCATTCAGCCCTGGGACCAAATCATGGATCCATTTGGTCCCAGTAAATCTCTCCCTTTCAAATACATTATTAAATACTCTCTAATCTCTATCTTGCCTCAGTTTCTCCAGCATTATAACATTACACCCTATAATGTGTGAGACAGTAGAAATGACACTAAAGAAAACAGTGATGAGAAAAGCAGCTAATTGTATCAAGTATACTCAGAGAAGTCCATGTTGGAGGTAACACAATTTTAAATTTGTTGAAAATTTTACTCACTTGAGAGAGGAAATGATTCTAAGTGATTAAAGAGAAAATAAGTTATTCCATTGCCACAAACACAGACAATCAAGAAAATAATACCAAATAAAGGAAGAAGCTGAAATCCAAATTTTGGTCTATCTGGTCAATACACATGCATTTTGAGGAGATAGTGAAGAAATGTAGTGAAACCTATTTGCCTATTAATCACTCCTACAAACTGCTTTGTATTTTGATGGAATTTTAGTTGTGGTCTTTCAAGGAACATAGCAGAATAAGTTAAATTGCTTTCTGCCAATGCATACTTATGAGTTCTTTGTGTTTAACATTTCATTTTTGTGTAGTAAATATCTGCCCCATACCTGATTCAAATTGAACATTAAATTGCACTTAGATAGTAAGCAAGTAAACAAGATAGTTTTACTCGGAGTCAGGAAAATCTGAGTTCAAATATGACCTTCCCAATGATGTGTCCCTGGGCTAATCACATAATTTTTGTCAACATCAATTTCCAATCTGTAAAATGGGGATAATATTAGCACCTGCTTCCAAGGGCTGTTGTGAAAATCAAATGATATGTATATAAAGTTCTTTACAAAACTTAGAGCACCATATGTTAGTCATTTTTGTTATTTGCTATTTTTGCTGTTACATTTGAAATGTTTCTACTCTCTCAGTTTTGGGATACCCTAGATATAAGGTGAACACTGAATTCTGAAGCATTTGTCACCGAAGAGTGGGGTTAATGAGATGAAGAGTATGAAAAGGGGAGCTTAATTACTATCATTAGAAGCCAGGTTCCGGAGACTGAACAGTGTCCAAATGGTGCACGTAGGTACAAAGCTCAGAGACCTCTTAGTGAAGTAGGGCATGTAAGGACTTAACCCATTGGATCTGGCACTGGTTGTTAATTGGTAGTGTACAATTTTAAAAATTCCATCTTTTTCATTACAACACGGTTTTTTTTTCTATGACACAGAAAGTTTCCTCCCAAAAAACTTCCAGAGAAAACTAAATTTTCAGATGACTCTGCTTCTCCATAGGAATCTGATTAATGAAACAATGAGTATCAGGTTTCACATCAACCCAGTGGTATAAATCAGTTCTATTTACAAATGCAAAGCAAAGGATAAAAAAAATCTCTTGAGCTGGGGGTTGATGACCTTTTAAACTGTAAAATGTGCTAACAGCAATAAATTCCATTTCCTTAGTTCAAAGGGCATTTGATGATGTTCTCCTGTGGGAGGGTCATTTCAGCTCATCATGGAATGATAAACAAGGCAACCCGGTAACATATACCCCACAGTGACAAGAGGCACCTGCTACCAGGATTCTGAGGCAAAATAAGGGCATCCTCCAGACATTGGAGTTTCCTGTTCTTTAATAGGACCATGGGGACTATTGTCTGCCTCTGAAGCCAACAAACTCACCAGCTTCCATTGCAACAGGCCTTGAGATTTATGGTATAATATATTACTGAAAAGAACAGTTGAAGTCACTACTGAGTAAATCATTTCATAAACTGAAGTGACCACTAAAAACTGGAAGGGTTTTCAGTAAACAGAATCCATCATTTTCTTTCTTTCTTTCTTTCTTTCTTTCTTTCTTTCTTTCTTTTCTTCATTTGTAGATGAAATCAGGAGCTACAAAGTAACTCTATCTGTTGTATAAAAATGTATATCAAAAAATTCCTCTTATTTTAAAATCCATTTCTTAACAAAAAGCTAGAGAGGAGAGACAAAGAGACAAAATTAAACATAAAGAAAGAGATGAAGAAAGAGCAAATAAAAGATGAAGAAGAGAAGAGGGGAGATAGAGACAAACAGACAGAAACATGCACATAAACACACAGAAAGAAATAGGGAGAGAGGGAGGAAGGGAGAAAGAGTGTGTGTGTGTGTATGTGTGTGTGTGTGTGTGTGAGAGAGAGAGAGACAGAGAGAGAGAGAGAGAGAAAATTTTTTAGTTGCCTTAAAACTTTGTCTATATACTCACTAAGCAAAAAGTGTTCTTTTTATTTTCAGATTACCTGTTGAAAGGAAAGCACAATTAACATTTATATAGAGCTTTACAGTTTGTAAAGTGCTTTACATGTGTTAACTCATTTGATCCCACTGTACCCCAGGGAAATAAATTCTATTACTGCATATATGAAGAAATTGAAGGAAACTGGGGGAAATGGATTCCCTAGGATCACAAAGTTAATATTCATCTGAAATTAGATTCAAACTCAGGTCTGCTTAACTCCAAGTACCATATTCTACTGAAATAAGATTTGCTTATTTAAAATGTCAATGTTTTGTTTTTGTTGTTATTATATTAAAAATATGAACATCTTCTTGGAAATCCATATAATTCATAATTGATATTGATTTAGTATCTCTAAGTTGTTTAATATTTTCTTATTCCTTACAATGTATAAAGTGCTTTTAAGAACATTATTACAGAGGGTGTGTGGGTGGATCCAAGATGGCAAAATAAAAGCAAGAACTCACTTGAGCTCTCCCATATTCTCCTTTAAACAATGTTAAACATAACCTCTCACAAGTAGCAAAACCAAAAAAAGAACTGAGTGAAGCAACTTTCCAACACAGAACAATTTACTAACAAAAGAAATATCCCTCTTATTTAAAAAAAAAGTTTATTTTTTAATAAAAAGCAAGAAAAAGACAGACAGAATAAAACATAAAGAAAGAGATAAAGAGTAGGGCATGTAAAACTCAGTCCCTTAGACCTAGCACTAGTTGTTAATTTGTAGTATACAATTCTTTAAATTGATAGCTGTCTCACTGGAGAGAAAGTAAAATGCAGATCACTGTAAGCCACCTCAGCACAGGCCATGCTTGTCAAGCCAGCAGCAGATCTTGGGGGTGACTGAAAAAGGAACAGTGACTTTCAGATCTTCCAGCCCATAAACAGTTAGAAATGTGACAACATTTCTCTTTAGATTATAACATTTTGGAAGAACTGAAAATTTACAGACTTCCAGAATTAGCACAGAAAACAGCAACATGAAAAACCCAAAGTTTGGATCATTGTCTACTCTACCCAGTGGCAGAGTCCAACTTAAACATAAAATTAAAAAATAGGCTAGAAAAATGATCAAACAACAACAAAACAAAAACAAAAACAAAAACAAAAACAAAAACACAAAAAACAAAAAATAAAATCCTGACCATAAAAAACTGCTATGGTGATAAGAAAACTCAAGATACAAGCTAAGAAGAAGATAATAATGTTAAAATAGCTATAAGCAAGGCCTCAAAGGAAAAAAAAAAAAAAAAAGATGTGAATTAGATACAAGCCCAACAAAAATTACTAGAAGAGATCAGAAAAGCTTTTAAAATGCAAATAAGGGAAGTAGAGGAAAATTGAGGACAAAAAAATAGTGCTACAAGAAAATCATGAAAAAATAATTTGAATGACTGAACCTCATTCTCATTGGAATTGATTCAAAAAGTGAGCAATATATATTCAGTTGGGTATACTTATCTAACAGAGAAGTCAGAGGGAAGAAAAATAACAGAAGAAAAGGCTGATAGAAGAGAGGGTAGACTTGGAGAAATGGTGGTCAGAAACTAAACACTTTTGAGGAAGGAAAGGGTGAAAGGTGAGAGAGAGAAGAGTAAGGATCAGAAAGAGTGAAATAGAGGGAATTACATACTTTATAAGCAGAACTGTTAATGTAAAAGGAATATATTCACCCATAAAAAGAAGTGGATAACAGTAGATTACATGATTTAGATTTTTTTTTTCTTGGTATTCTTTTTTTTATTCCATAGCTTTTTTTTAATTATATTTTATTGACAGTACATATGCATGGGTAATTTTTTTTACAACATTATCCCTTGCACTCATTTCTGTTTCGACTTTTCCCTTCCTTCCCTCCACCCCCTCCCCTATATGGCAGGCAGTCTTATATGTTGTAGTATATCCTAGATACAATATACTTGTGCAGAACCTAACAGTTCACATGATTTAGATATAAAGAGGAATATTATAAGCAAATTAGGGGAACATGGCATACTTTACCTGAGATCCATGGATAAGGAAATAATGATCATCATGAGATAGAGAGCATTATTGGATATAAAATCAAGAGGTTTTCATTACACTATTTTTCTTTTTCCCAAAAAAACCTAGTGTAGCTAAAATTAGAAAAATAAGCAGAAAACTTGGGAGGAGGATTTTTGTAGTAAATTTATCTGATTAAGCCTTTATTTCTCTAATATGTAGAAAACTGAGTCAAATTTTAAAGAATACAAGGCATTATCCAATTAATACTTGGTTAAAAATGTTAACTGACAATTTTCAGATAAAGAAATCAAAGCTATGTATAATCACATGGAAAGATGCTTTAAATCACTGTTGATTAAAGAAATGCACATTAAAAGAGCCTTTCAGTAACATTTCAAACTATCCCATATTGACTAACATGACAGCAAATGAAAATGACAAATGTAGGAGAGGGTGTGGGACCTGAATGCATTGTTGGAGTTGTGAAATTATCCAATTATTCTGGAGAGCAATTTAGAACAATGAACAAAGTGCTACAAAATGCAATAATAACATTACTAGGCCCATATTCCAGAGATATTTTTTTAAAGGAACATGACCTGTTTATACAAAATGTTTATGACAACTCTTTTTGTGGTGGAAAATAGTTGGGAATTGAAGGATGCCCATCATTTGGGGGAATGGCTAAACAAGTTGTGGTATATGATTGGAATGGAATGCAATTGTGTTATAAGAGATGATGAACATAAAAATCTGGAAGAAACTTACATAAATTGATGCAATGAAGTAAACAGAATCAGGAGAATACTGTACACATTAACAACAATATTGTACAATGATCCATTTTGAATGCTTTCAGTATTCTCAGCAGTACAATGATCCAAGACAATTCTGAATGGTTTAATGAAGAAAAATGCTATCAGCCTTCAGAGAAAGAATTTAAGGAATCTAAATGCAAATAAAACATACTTAAAAAAAAATTCTTTTTTTTTCAGTTTGTGTTTTATTTTACAACATGACTAAGATGGAAATATTTTTCATAACTGCACATGTAATATATATCAAAATGCTTGCTTTCCATAAAAACAGATCAGGAAATTGAGGGAGGGAGAGAATTTGGAATCAAAATTTCAGAAGATGAATGTAAAAAATTATTTTTACATGTAAATGGAGGGAAAAAAGCATTCTGAAGAGGACACACACACACACTATATATATATATATATATATATATATATATCATTTCCCTCCCTTATCAAAGATTTCCTTTTCACTAAAATATTCTACTCCATCTCTTGGATTCTGAGAATGTTACTATATGAATTTTTTTTCCTATACCTTTTGACATTTAATTTTTTTAATGTTCTTTTTTACAAAAATATAGATTTTTCTCTTTTCTCATTAGTATTCAAATTTCATATTTCCATTAGGTTGTAGTCAAGCTTTAATGATTCTTAATTTACTTTCCAAATCATTCATTCTCAACTAAAAACTTCTCTTTTGGAATGATTTATAAGTGATTAAGGTCTCACATTACCTACTCCTTAATTTCAGTGTATACATTTCAGGACATTCCATAGATTGCTGGGAGAGACCATAAATTATCTAAAACCTGACTATTTGAACTAATATATTTATTTCTTGATTATAATATTTTCTGCTTTATTTGATTGATTTAATTTTTAAATATTTTTTCTAGTTGCTATTTAATTATTAGCGAGATTTAACAAGATCTATTTCAGCCAGTTTTGTAATCCATTTTAACAAATTAGATGTGTAGAACCTACTCTCCATGGCTTCTATTCCCCATATTTTACTCATTGGGTCATGGGGAAGGTATGTAACAAACCTCAAGTTCATGGTGCTCCTTGAGTACAAAGTCTTAACATATTGATTACAGTGACAGACCAAAAGATTTTGCCTTTCAGAGTCAGCTGGAGGAAATAATTAGTTCTAAGAAAAGACATTTAGTGGGATAGCATGTTAATAAACATAGTAGTATCCATCTATGTGATGAATTTAAATTGAGATCTTTGTGATTCCAAGCCCAGTATTATATCAGCATTGCATTATAGAATCTCAGAACTAAAAGAAATCATAATCCAAGCAATATCTAAATAGGAATAATGCAGCCATAGGCAGCTAGGTTCAGGGAATAAAATGCTGGCTCTGCAGTCTGAAAGAATTAAGTTGAAAGCTATCCTAAAATATTTACTGGCCTTAAGACCCATGGCAAATAATTCAATGTCTAACTTTCTCCATTGTGTATAATGGAATAAGAATAGCACCTACCACCCCAAGGTTATTATTAGGATAAAATTAAAGAATATTTGTAAAGTGCTTTAATATCTTAAAATGACATACACAATACTGTAGCAACTAGGTGGCACAGTAGATAGAGTGCTGGCCAAAGACTTAAGTGGATTTTTCTTCCTGAATTCAAATCTGCCTCAGATAATTACCAGTGTGTGAATATGAGCAAGTCACTTAACATCATTTCCTTTAGTTTTTTTATCTTTCAAAATGGGTTGGAGAGAAAATGGCAAGACACTGTAGTATTTTTGCCAAGAAAACCCTAAATGGGATCAAACAACTGAAAAATGACTGAATAAAGCTGAACAAAAATTTCTATAAATCTCAATGAATTTTTATCCACTTTCACTTTATAATTTCAATAGGCCGAAAGCTATAATATATATAGGTTCTGGAAGATGAAAGTAAATACCAGCTGAAAACAATAAAAGGGATCAGACCATGACAGACAATGCCTAGTCTCTATTTTGTCCACAAACGAATCATAGAGCCTGTTTACTTCACTTACTTTGTGACAAACATTGATTAAAAGAAACTGGGAAAATCTTTACTGAATAGCAAACAATAATCTCTGTTTTGACACAGAAGTGATTTTTACAGAAAGGATCTTTTCATCCCTGCAAGAAAGCATGTTTTTCCCCTTCAAGTTCTCTTTTTGGTAGGTGGCTCTTCATAATTTCATTATGATTCCATTGATATCTCAATGGCAGCTGATGTTATATTGGATAGAAGCTTAGGGCTGAAGGAAATCTTGAGTTCAAATCAGCGTCCCACTTCCTAGATATGTGATCCCAAGCAAGTAACCATTTCCTATCTCCCCCCCCTCCAAATCCCCCAGGGGAACCAATGTGATGGATGCTGGTGATGAGAACTAGATAAGGGGTACCTAAATGAAAATAGGTTAGTTGAGATCTAGTGGCAGGTTCAGGGAACAGGGAGTCAAATAGAGATCCCCTGCAACCCCTTTGCATTTGGCACAAGGATACAGAGTTAAATGAGGTCTAGTGGTAGCACAAGAGTTCCCTGTAAAGGAATTTATAGACCCAAAAACCTAGATTGATAAAAGAGGTTTATTATGGGGTTCAGAAGTAAGGTTAAAAGGTGTTAGGTAAAGAGAGAAAGACACCAGAGCCAGTGGACAGAAATCCTTTGACATGGCAGGCATAAGGCTGCCATGTTTGGGACCTCTGCAAAGAGAGGACTCCAGTTTGGCTCTTTTATAACAGGGGGCTTTGGACAAGCTGAAAGGGAACTGCTGGGAAAACTGGAAATTAGTATGGCAGAAATTAGGCATGGACCCACATTTAACACCACATACTAAGATAAGATCAAAATGGGTCCAAGATTTAGGCATAAAGAATGAGATCATAAATAAATTAGAGGAACATAGGATAGTTTACCTCTCAGATTTGTGGAGGACGAAGGAATTTGTGTCCAAAGGAGAACTAGAGATCATTATTGATCACAAAATAGAAAATTTTTATTACACGAAATTAAAAAGTTTCTGCACAAACAAAACTAATGCAAACAAGATTAGAAGGGAAGTAACAAATTGGAAAAACATTTTTACAGTTAAAGGTTCTGATAAAGGTCTCATCTCCAAAACATACAGGGAATTGACTTTAATTTATAAGAAATCAAGCCATTCTCTAATTGAAAAATGGTCAGTCATCAAGGGGAGGGAGTAGAGGGAGGGAGGGGATAATTTGGAAAAATGAATACAAGGGATAATATTATTAAAAAAATTACTCATGCATATATACTGTGAAAAAAATTATAAATTAAAAAAAAAAAACAAAAATGGTCAAAGGATATGAACAGACAATTTTCAGATGATGAAATTAAAACTATTTCTACTCATATGAAAGAGTGTTCCAAATCACTATTGATCAGAGAAATGCAAATTAAGACAAGTTTGAGATACCACTACACACCTGTCAGATTGGCTAAGATGACAGGAACAAATAACAATGAATGTTGGAGGGGCTGTGGGAAAACTGGGACACTGATGCATTGTTGGTGGAGTTGTGAAAGAATGCAACTATTCTGGAGAGCAATCTGGAATTATGCCCAAAAAGTTATCAAAATGTGCATACCCTTTGACCCAGCCATACTACTACTGGGCTTATATCCCAAAGAAATACTAAAGAGGGGAAAGGGACCTGTATGTGCCAAAATGTTTGTGGCAGCCCTTTTTGTAGTGGCTAGAAACTGGAAGATGAATGGATGTCCATCAATTGGAGAATGGTTGGGTAAATTATGGCATATGAATGTTATGGAATATTATTGTTCTGTAAGAAATGACCAACAGGAGGAATACAGAGAGGCTTGGAGAGACTTACATCAACAGATGCTGAGTGAAATGAGCAGAACTAGGAGATCATTATACAGTTCAACAATGATACTGTATGAGGATGTATTCTGATGGAAGTGGAGATCTTCAACATAGAGAAGAGCTAATCCAATTTCAATTGATCAATGATGGACAGAATTAGCTGCACCCAGAAAAGGAACACTGGGAAATGAGTCAAAACTGAGCATTTTTTGTTTGTTTGTTTGTTTGTTTGTTTGTTTTTCTTCCCAGATTATTTTTACCTTCCGAATACAATTCTTCCTTTGTAACAACAATAATAAAATCTGGTTCTGCACATATATATTGTACCAAGCATATACTATAAGATATTTAATATGTATGGGAATGCCTGCCATCTAGGGGAGGGGATGGAAGGAAGGAGGGGAAAAATTGGGAACAGAAGGGAGTACAAGAGATGTTATAAATAAAAAAAAATTATCTATGCATATGTACTGTCAAAAAAAAAGTTATAATTATAAAATTAATTAAAAAAAAGAAAAAGAAAAAAAATAGAAAAATGTATATTAAAGCAGCTCTGAGGCACCACCTTGATGGGGGTTGAGGTCCCTTTAAGAACCCCCCCCATGGCTGACCTTTGATTTACAAATCCTGATCAGTGGGTTTTCCCATCCCCCACCAGATCTGAACTTGAGTTTTCCCAACCCCATTGAATTCTATTCAACGCTGACCCTGACTGAAAGCCTGTCAGGATCCTGGGACTTCACCCACAAGCCCCTTTAGGTATAAAAGAGCCAAACTGGAGCTCTCTCTTTGCAGGAGCTCTTCCCCCCAAACATGGTATCCTTCTGGTCATGTAAGGGTTCCTGCCCACCTGGCAACCACCTCTGGCCTTGGCGTCTTTCTACCTTTGGCTTTACTTCCAAATCCCTACAATAAACCTTTTTATCAATTTAGGTTTTGGGGCCTGTAAATTCTTTTTACAGGGGATTCTGTACCTTCATGCAACTATCTTTGCACCAACCTTTTAAAAAGGCTTCCCCCTTCCCTAACTCTCTCAACCTCACATATATCAGATTGGCTAATATGACAGCAAAAGAAAATGATAAATGTTGGAGAAAGATGTATGAAAATAGGTATATTAATGCACTCTGAATAGAGTTTTGAACTGATCATACTATTTTGAAAAATAGTTTGTAACTATGCCCAAGGGACTATAAAATTGCATACTCTTTGACCCAATGATATCACTGTTAAGTCTACATCCCAAAGAGATTAAAGTAAAAGCCAATGTGATAAGATAAATGCAGCAACTTAGACAGATTCTCCTAACATTCTCCTCCAAAAAAAAATTTAAAATACAATAGTCTAGCTGGTTAGCCAAGAAAAGGTTCTGTATGTATAGTACCAGAATCAGCAGAGTCCTTGGAGAAAGAAGTAATACAGGACCAGGTGATTGGAGCTCTTAGTCAAGATATGATAAGTAGGTCAAATGACTATCAGAAGGAGATAAAAGGAGAGATTTTGCTGCCATTGGGCATAGTCCCCAGAATTTGATAAGGTTTAGATTTGGGGAACCAAAATGAGATTAGGGTTTCTGGTGGTCAGGGAGTTAAATGATAAGGTCTAGTGGCAGGTTCAGGGTTTAGGGAACCAAATGCAAAGGTTTGGCTCCCCTGCAACCCCTTGGGATTTGGTGCAAGGATAGGGAGTTTTGGGGACTCCTTTCTGGCAGCACAGAAGTTCTCCATAAAAAAATTTACAGACCCGAAAACTGATAAAGGAGGCTTATTAAGGGGATTGGGAGTAAAGTTAGAAATTCTGACAGAGAGGCATAAAGTCTGGTTAAGGAAATAGGTGAGGGTAAAGAGAGGATACCACTGGAAAAGAATATTCCAAAGGGCAGAGGCCCTTGGCATCCCAAGCATGGCATAGCTGACATGTTTGGAACCTCTGCAAATAGAGTGTTTTAGTTTGACTTTTTTATATTGAATATCTTAGTGAGGGCTGGGACAGTTCAAGTATGCTATGAGTTGAGGGTTCCTCTTAAGGGGCTGAGTACAGCTTAAGTTGAATTGAATGGAAGATCTACATTTGAATAGGGTTGGGATTCTCTAGCTCAAGACTCAAGTAAACCACTTTATCTGATTCCCTGGGGCAGTCTCTCACTGAGGCAGGAATGAAGATTTTTTTTCTTTCAAGTATTTTTAGAATTTCAGGGTCCCCTCTTCAAATTGATTGGCACTTCATTGTTTATACACAGTTCTGGTTGACAGTTACTGGGCAGAGAGGAGCATTTTGCTAAAGAGCAGCATAAACAATGAAAAAATAACAATATAAACATATATAGAGCAAATAGCAAAGCATTAAAATTATTAAAAGAAAAGTGAAATCATTTAGAGAAAAAATAATAAAATTACACTATTGGAAGACCTCAACTTTTCCATTCCAAAACTAGAAAAAAAAATTGACCATAAATTAAATAAGAAAGGTATTAAGATGAATAGAATTTTATGAAGGTTTGATATGAACTCCGTTATGGGCCAGAACTCTGAAACAAGGATTCTTAAAAGATGTTACTTCAGTGGAATTGATAAAGACAATGGTTATCTAGTTTAGCATGGTGCTTAATAGTTCTCTAGTTAAGTACATGTACTTAGTATTTAATATAGTTCTATAAGATTCACACCTATAATTATAATAGAGTATATAATAGCTAGCAGGGACTGAGAGACAGATTCATTCCATCTTCCACCTTTGTGGTGGCTGGAGGCTGAAGAACAAGCCCTTGGACTCAGAGATATTCATTCCATCTTCTTCAGTGTGGTGGCTGGACTGGCCTCCTGCACTTCTCCACTGAAACCAAGACTCCTGAAGGACCTCCAGAAAGCTAGCTGGAGCCCCAGGCAAGGAGACAAGACTTTGAAGAAGACAATAAAGACTTTGGACTTTAATACCTGGCTATTCTTGTGGTGATTACTCTACTGAAACAAAGGCTGTTCCCAAGACCTCCAGAAAACCAACAAGAACATTACAGAACTCTTTGGAGAAAATTGAATGGGAATAAAATGGAGGTTACTTTTCTTCAGGGACACATTGTATCTTCACAAATATTGGCCATGAAATCAAAATTTCACAAACAAGTGCAGAAAAGTAAAATTGCTCAAAATATTATTTTCAGACTACAATACAATAAAAATTGAATTTAATAAATAGCCTTAGAAGCATAGATTGAAAATTAATTGGAAACTAAACAATTTAATCCTAAAGAAAGAGTGGGTAAAAAAACAAGTTTAGAAACAGCCAATGACCTCATTAAACACAAGAACAATACTTATTACCAAAATTTTTGGGATGTAGCCAAATTAGAACTTAAGGAAAATTTTATTTCTCTAAACATTTACATCAATTAAAAAAAGAATGATTAAATTAAAAAAATTGAGCAAGCAATTAAAAAAAAAGTTTGAAAAAAACAAACCAATTAAAATTTTCAATTAAACACCAAAATATAATTCATAAAAATCAAAAGAGAGAATAGTAAAATTGAAAGTAAATAAGTGAACTAATAAAGAAAACTAAAAGATGGTTTTATGGGAAAAAATAAGCCATTGGTTGATTTTATTTTAAAAAAAGAGAAATAAGGTACCTACATGGTACAGTAGATAGACCACTGGCCCTGAAGAGGGGTGAACTTGAGTTCAGATTTGGCCTCAGATACTTAACACTTACTAGCTATGTGACCTTGGCCAAGTCACAACCTCAATTGTCTCACAAAAAAAGAAAAGATAAATAAAGAGAAAGAAGAAAACCAAATTATCATCATCAATAATGAAAGGAGTGAAATCATTGCCAATTAAAAGGAAATTAGAGCTATTATTGAGAATGTTTTCTCCAAATGTATGCCTATAAATAGATAGTTTCAGTGAAATGGATGAATACTTACAAATATATAAATTGTTCATATTAATAGAAGATAAAGTAGTATACTTAAATAACCCTATCTTAGGGGAAAAAAATTGAAAAAGACATTAATGATCTTCATAAGAAAAAATTCCTAGTACTTGATGGATTTTTATATGAATTCTACCAAACATTTAAAAAAACTATTAATACCAATACTATATAACTATTTGAAAAAATAGGTAAAGGAATTCCAACAAATTTCTTCTATTATAAATAATTGGTTTTGATACAAAACAAAGAGAAAAAACAGAAAAAGAAAAATATAACCCAACTTCCCTAATGGATATTTTTTTTTCCCCCAAGGCTGGGTTTAAGTGACTTGCCCAGGGTTACACAGCTAGGAAGTGTTAAGTGTCTGAGACCAGATTTGAACTCGGTTCCTCCTGAATTTAAGGCTGGTGCTCTATCCACTTTGCCACCTAGCTGCCTCCCCAATGGATATTGATGCATAAAGTGCTAGCAAAGAGATTACAAAAGTATATCACAAACATCATATACTAAAATTAGATGGGAATTATAAAAAAGAATGTAGTTCTGTTTCATTATTAAGAATTATAAACATAATCAACAATATGTATAACAGAACCAAAGAAATTATACAATTATCTCAATAGACACAGAAAAATATTTTGACAAAATTCAACACCCCTTTCTATTAAAAACAGTATATTTTCTTTCTTTTTTGTGTGTTGTAGCAAAGAAATAAAAATTGAAGGGACCCATTGACTAGGGAATGGCTTAACAGATTGTGGTATATTATTGTGGCTACTACTGTGTTATTTTTAAAAAATGATGAAGAATGTGGTTTCTAAAACCTGGGAAGACATAGATGAAATGATGCAGGCTGAAGTGAGCAGAATCAGATCACTGTATACAGAAATAGCACTATTATAAGGCTGATCACCTATAAAAATTTTAGCTACTCTGATGAAGATAATGATTCAAGGCAATTTCAGAGGACTGGTGGTGAAAAATGCTATCTGTTTCCAGAGAAAGAACAGGTAAATTCTAAGTACTAATTGAAACACATTTTTTCCCCATTTTCTTTATTTTGCTGCTTTTCTTGGAAATCATATAGCTAAATATTGAAATGTGCTTTGCAATATTTCACATCTATAATTGATGTATTGCTTAGCTTTTCAGTGGATGTGAGAGTGGCAGAAGAAAATTTAGAACTTAATTTTTTAGATTAAAAATTAACAAATGATAAAAATAAGCAACAAGAGTCTGCTGTCTTAAGTCAATCTATAAAGAGATCTACAAAATACTCTAAAACAATGCCATTCTTCTCCCTACTTGTTTTCAATTCTGGAAAACATAATAATTTTTTTAATAGAAATGTTCTTATAATGAAAGAGATTTAGATGTACAAAAATAGTTCTTTTGTGATGGCAAAGAACCAGAAATTGAGGTGAAGTTCATTAGTTGAACAATGATCAAACAAGTTGTGGTGTGTGATGGAATACTTTTGTGCTAAAAGAATGATGAGTGTGATGGTTTTAAAAAACAACAACATAGGAATACTTATATGAATTGATGCAAAGAGGAATGAGAGAACAAGGAGGCCATTATTCACAGTAATAACAATATTTTAGAAAGATGAACTGTGACTTAGCTACTCTGATCATTACAGTGATCCAGGATAAAACCAAAGAACCTATAATGAAAAAATGCTATATTCATCTCTACAGAGAGAATTGATGAACTCTGAATGCAGATTGAAGCATAATTTTTTTGATTTTCTTTGTTTCTTATTTATATTTTTCCAATATAGCTAATGTGAAAATGTGTTTTCCATGACTTCATCTGCATAATTGAGATCACATTGCTTGCCTTTTCATGGATAGGGCAGTAGCAGAGGGAGAAACAGAATTTGGAACTGCAAATTTTAAAAGCTAAATGTTAAAATAACTAACTAAATAAACTATTTAATAACAAGTAGCACCCCAAACAGAAACAAGATTAAAATGGAAGTACAAATTTACAGCCAGTATTTCTGATAAAGATCTCATTTTTAATATATATAAGGAACTGTGTCAAATTTATAAGAATACAAGTCATTCCCCATTTGATAAATGGTCAAATTTTCAGATGATAAAATTAAAGCTATTTATAGTTATATGAAAAAATGCTCCAAATAATTATTAATTAGAGAAATGAAAATTAAAACAACTCTGAGGTATCACCTCACCAACTTTCAGATTGGCTAAAATGACAAGATTGATAAATGTTGGAGGGGATGTGGGAAAACTGGGACATTAATGCATTTTTGGTGGAGTTGTGAAATGATCCAACTATTCTGGAGAGCAATCTGAAACTATGCCCAAAGGGCTGTAAAATTGTGCCTTTTGACTCAGCAATGCCATTACTGAGTCTCTATTCCAAGGAAATCATAAAGGAGGGAAAAGGACCCACATGTGCAAAAATGTTTGTGGCAGCTCTTTTTGTGGTAACAACAAATTGGAAAAGGAGTGGATGCCCATCAATTGGGGAATGGATAAATTAATTGTGGTATGTGAAGGTAATGGAATATTATTTATTGTTCTATAAAAAATGATGAACAGGATGATTATAGAAATGCCTGTACAGATTTATATGAACTGATACCGAATGAAACAAGCAGAACCAGGAATACATTGTACACAAAATCATCAAGAATGTGCAATGATCAACAATGAAAGGCTTGGTTCTTCTCAGTGGTTCAGTGATCCAAAGCAATCCCAATAGACTTTGGACAGAAAATGCTATCTGCATCCAGAAAAAGAACTAAGGAGACAATGTAAATAACACATATTATGTTCACTTCTTTTTTCTGTTTTGTTTTTTTTTTTCTTAATCTCTTCCGTGTTTTTTCCCTTTTTCTCTCCCCACATGATTCATAAAGCAATGTGTATTAAAAATAAACTTACTAAAATAAAAAAATGTAAAAATTAATAAATAGTACCCTACCCCCATAAAAAGAAATAAACACACTACTTGGAATGTTGTCTAGCCAGGATACATTATGCTATTATATGCTACATATATGCTATATGCTAAACTATTTCCTCCTTTTTGTGGGAAGTCATTCTTCTTTTATTATATTCTCATATCACATTTGTTCTTTTGTCTACTATAATGACAATGTTGACTCATGTTGAGGTAATAGTTCACTAAAAACCTTGGCTGTATTTCTTTTAAATTGTCTTATAATTCTTCTCATATTTGAAAATTTTATTTTTATTTTTTTAGTTAAATATAAGACAACATTAATCTATATTGTAATGGGGGGGCAGTTGAGAAAGGAGGATTATATAATTGTAGCCTAGTTCTGGGAACAAGAAAAATTGGTTCTGAGTATCTGCAACCCATGTAGGATTGAAAATTTAAGGAGGCAGCTTCTTTAAGTGAATAATTTTATGGAAAGATGGGACAAGTGCAGGTTAGAACATGTGTTGGTATGATGGTTTCCAGTCAATGTACTACATTGGTTTGGTTTGTTTTAAAGGCATTTAACTGTCTGCAAAAATAGAATTGACAATTCATATAAAAAGCACTAAATGACCAATTTTGATCTCTTTCACTGGTAATTGAGTAATAAATTGCTATATATTTTGAATTTCCTTGGGAGAAACTTAAGGCAGCCTGAGGTGATAAGAATATATGCTAGGCTCTGTGAAAAAAGAGAGTGACCATATAAAAGATGTGGTGATGGTAAAAATGATAAGAAAATGGCTTGGGTCTGTGGATTGAATACAAATAATGTTTTAGAATCTTCAACAATGATAGGAAAATGGAGAAAAGGGGAAGGTTTGGAAAGCGATGTATTAAGTTCTCTTCTGGACCTGTTGAGTCAACTGGAGATTTGCAAATGGTATAATACCCAAGTTCAGGAAATAAGTATGTGTGTGTGTGTGTGTGTGTGTGTGTGTGTGTGTGTGTGTGTGTGAAATTTCCAAAGACTCAGTGAAAATTTTCATAGCTTTTGGAATGTCCTATTTTTTACATATACACATGCATATATACATATATGTATATGTATGCAAACATACATAACTATAGAATATGATACAGAAAATTGATATATATATATAAAGCTATATATATATATGTAATTATATCTATGTTTATATGCATACACAAACATTAGATATACAGAATTTTGAGATTCTCAGATATCTACCTATCTATACACATACATATATATTTAAACATATCTACATATCTATCTACAAATAGATATATATCCATATCTATTTTTGTTTATATCAATATATGTATATGAAGGTATATGTATAGATCTACAACTGGAAACTTTTTCAAAACTGTATAGAGCTGATGTTTACAGACTCTTTCCCAAACCTCTCATTCTTTTTGTATTTTGACATGTTTGCTGTATTTTCACTTTGCTACAGTACTTACTTAGCTCCACTATATTCACTTTCCTTCTCATCTCTTGCATTCACACACATATTCATTTGCATTCATGTTCTTTTTAGAGCCAGAAAAAAATACCAAAAAAGTATCATCTCCTTTTCCCCTTTCTTTTCCCCTCCCCTTTTTACTTCCTTTATTCTTTTTCCTTTCTTTCCCTTTTCTCTTCCCTTTTCCTTTCCCTTCCCTTCTTAATTCTTTCCTCCCTTTTCCCTTTCCCTTCACTTCTATTTTCCTTCCCTTTCCTTTCCAATTCTCTTTCCTTCCTCTTTCCCTTCCCTTTTTTTTCTCTTGTCTTCCCACAGTTACTTAGTTTTTATAATGCTCCACTGCACAGCTGCGGTTTCCAGATGAATTTCTCATCAGGTCTAGTGAGAGGAGGTGTAAAAAAGCTCATTTGGGGCAATTTGTCATTGGAGAATGTGAAAATAGGTTATATTAATAAAAGGAAAGCGTGAGATGCTTCCCACGTGTTCTTTGGGGTAAAGATGCAGCTGAAACTCCTTTTAAAACAATGTGAGTGTGTCCAAATCAGGAAGGACAGGGCGGTGAGACTGAAGCCATTAATTACTCCAAGAAGTCTGTCTGGAGACAGCCATGCCAAGCACCTGAATCTACTTTAATGGTGGAAGTAGACACATATGCTTAGGGAGTTTGGATATTTTATGAGTAACACTCACTTATGATCTATGGAGAGAAAGCAAAGACTCCAAGGCCATTTGTTTGGTTTGTTTTTTGGAGCAGTCTCATGGACTGAAGAATTTAAATTTCCCCTCCAAAGGTGGTAATGCTATTATCATGGGGGAATACTCCCAACTGGCACTATTCCTGCCTAAGTACAAGAATAAGGGATATGCCCTTGCTATGCTTCTCCTCCCCTCCCCCTTCCCATTAGAATGTGAGCTCCCTGCAAGTAAGGATGGTTTTATTCTTTGCACTGGAACTCCCAGCATCCAACCTAGAACCAGAGACACAGGAGGTATTTAATGAATGCTTGTTGATAGATTGATTGGTGCTTTCCTGAAGTCTTGCTCACATGAATGTTTCCACACCAACTAGTACTTGCGTGGTAATTTGATTCTGAAATGCTGTGGGGTTTGTGCTGTATGAATTCTGATTGGTTAGAATTCTTTCCTTTCATTTGGTCAGATTTAGTTCCAGGAATCTCTGTTATATTATTGCTAGTTTTCATTCAAATTCCTAAAAATCAGAATTATTTATATTTCCAGTGTCTATGACAGGACCTTTTCTGTTATAAGTGTTTAATAGATGCTAACTGCTTTGGATAATTGAATTGCATTAGATATTAATATCAATATCTGTAGTATTCTAAAGCTTAAAATGCCATTCTTTTTCAAAATCCTTGAATTTAAAAAAGAGGCATTTACTTAGCACTACTATATATAATGTTCTCTGATGTGATGGAGATATAAGTACAAAAGAACAATATTTCTTGCTCTCAAGAAGCTTCCATTTTAATTCAGGAAGATTTTGGGTACAAAGCAGATGGAAAAGTCCCATGGTCCTTAGGGTACAATGGCAAAATAGTTGATTTTATTTTCCTCTTTGTTTAGAAATGGTGATGAAAAAAATGTTATCCATGATAATAGAAATGATAGCTTTGCCTCAGACTCATGGACCCTATGATTGATTAAACTAAGTTATCTTTCTTGGCTGCCATTCCCTAATGTGTGCTATATCTCCCAATAGAATAGAAACTCCTGAGAGGAGGTGCTATCTCATTTTATATCCATAGTTATAGCCATAGTTATATCCTTAATTTTATACATATATATATGTATATGCACATATACATACATATATACATATATTTATAATCATATCCCTACTATATGCACACATAAAATATATAATATATAAAATCAGATTTGCATGTACTAATTTATTTATACTGTATAATACATGTGTATTGTATGATATTGCATTATATATATATACACACACACACACATACACATTCACATACATGTTCATTATTATTTATTAAATATTGTGAATCAGGTGCTAAACTAAGCATTTATTATATCCCAAGTGCCTAATATTGCCTGGCACACAGTGAGTACTCAATAAACACTTATTCATTCTTTACCACTAAGGGCTTGACAGTGTCAGAATTGAATATAAGTCCTCTGAATCCACTTCTAAGCCACTAGATTTAAAGCATTCTTTCTTGTCCTGATACTTATGTGGAGACCAATTTTAACCAAGTGATGTATGTGCCTTGTATTCCATTTGTTGTTCAGTTATTTTTGGTCATATCTGACTCTTTGTGAGTCCATTTAAGATTTTCTTGGCAAAGATACAGGAATAGTTAGCCATTTTCTTTTGCAAATCATTTTATGGCTAAGGAAACTTATCTATAAGTTTCTATCTATATCTGTCTATAAGAAGCAAATAGAGTTAAGTGACTTGCTTAAGATCACATAGCTCAGAAGTGTCTGCAGTCAGATTTGAACTCATGAAAATAAGTCATCCTGACTCCAGTATAATATCCACTGCTCATTTAGATGCCTATGATCTTCTTAAATAAAGAAACGTTCTGTGATCTATTATTTTTTTTTCCCCACACATAAAGATATATATTTGTTTCTAAATACTGTCCTGGCATACATGTATAAAATAGACAAGAATCAGAGACTCACAATTTTTGTTCTAAGTTACCTCAAGGACTGTTGTGTGGATGAGAAACTAGACTTTTTTGTTAGAGCCAAGAGGACAATGAAGAAAAAGTCCAATGAGAAAAATTTGTTTGACATTACCCCAGGGTGGAATGAGGTCCCTAGAAAGCAAGTGGTTCCAGCTCCACAGTCTATCATTTCTTAAAGCTAATTTTTAGTGGGAATAAACTGTTTACATTGATAAAGAAGTTTCTAAGATATTTATGATGGCTTTTTCTATAATTAATGTTTGCTTAAAGGAAGCTAAGATGGCAAGTGTAAGCCAAGATTATTGTCTACTTTAGAGTAATCAAGGGAAAAGCTGTATAAAGCAGAATGCCCCTAGTATATAAGGTACACTAAAGAGATATAATTGTGATTCAATATCTATCCCTCTTCAATATAAGCAAAGGAGAGGACAAGAAAATGGTTCATCTTTTGTTTTTCACAAAGGCATAAATCAGAGTTTCCCTAGAAGATCTATGGGTCAGGCTCATTATATATTTCATTATATTTCATTATATTTATATATATTTATATATATATACATTTATATATTTCATTATATTTAGATAGCTCTGTACATAAAGACATTAGCACATAGTAAACAAGTTATCATTCTTCCTTCTTTCCTTCCTTCCTTCCTTCCTTCCTTCCTTCCTTCCTTCTTTCCTTCCTTCCTAATTCTAAAGTCTCTAAAAGTTATATTATTTTATTTCAAAGTTATAGTAAAGTTATATTTCCTTATAATATTAACATTATATATATTGTACTAGTTCTACTCACTTTATTCTGCATTCATTTATAAGTCTTTAAGGATCTTTCTGAAATTGTATATCTCATCATTTTTTATAGCGTAGTTCATATGTCACAATTCATCTAGCCATTCCCTAACAGAATTATTTTTTTTTCAAATGGGCTACACTGAAAAGTGCTGCTATAGATAATTTTGAATATATAGATTCTTTGCTCTTTCCTTTGATTTCTTTGTATTATAGATTTAGTTGTGATATAGAAGGATATGAAGTTTAATAACATTCTAGGAATAATTTTTAATTGATTTCCAGGAAAATCAGTATGGAATGTTTTATAGATTACCAACAATGCACTGGTGTACCTGTTTTCCAGAAGTTCTCCAACATTTGCATTTTTTTTTTTTTTGAGGCTGGGGTTAAGTGACTTGCCCAGGGTCACACAGCTAGGAAGTGTTAAGTGTCTGAGACCACATTTGAACTCGGGTCCTCCTGAATTCAAGGCTGGTGCTCTATCTACTGCGCCACCTAGCTGCCCCCCATTTGCCATCTTTTTGTCATCTTCACTAGTCTAATATATGTGAAGTAGAGTTTTAATTTGTTTAAATTACATTTTTCTAATTACATATGTGATTATGTAAATTGTAATTATGTAAATTATGTAAAATTATGTAAATATGTAAAGAGTATTTTATATGATTCTTAATTGTTTAAATGTCTTCCTCTTGAAAACTGTTCATATATATACTTTTTACCATTTATCTATTGGGGAAATGCTTTTAATTTTATAAATTTGAATCAGTTCTTTATATATCTTGGAAATTAAACCTTTTTCAGGTAGACTTTTTACATTTTTTCCCCAGTTACCTACTTTTCTTCTAATCTTAACTGCATTAGTTTTGTTTGTGCAAAAGCTTTTTAATTTTGTTTAAAGCTGTCATTTTATCTTGAGTTCTCTTTTCTATCTCCAGGTGTGTTCCATATACATGGAATCCTTTCCCTCCTTATGTCCACTTTTTGTAATTCCTGGTCCTTTCAGTTCCAATTCAAATACTAACTTCTGCAGCTCTTTCATGGTCCATTTCAAGTTTAACTCATATCTTATATCTATTCACATATGTACTTGTCACTGTTAGAATATATGCTCCTTTTGCTTTATGTATTTTTATACCCAGAGAAAAATACTATGCCTGGCACATAGTAAATATATAATAAATGTTAATTGTTCAATGAACTTCAGAAAGAGAAAGTAACTTCCCTAAAGCTTCAGAACAGGTTAATCATAGAGGCCAGGTTTAATTTGTAATCCACTATTCTTTCCTCTACACAAAAATGATTCTGTATGAGCACAGTTCACATAATTTATAATAACACAATTCACATGGAAATTTAGTTTAGTTTTTTTTCCCCATTTTTAAATCTTTACAAATGTCCTTTAAATGTAACATTGAGATTTGTTGCTCTTTTCCTATATTGTCCAATGCTCTTCTGAAAAAGAGTTCTGTGCTCATTTAAAATGCTCAGTGGATTGCAAAGTCATTGCTAAGCATTATCCCAGTTCCATTTGGCAGTGGTTGGAACATTGCTCCATGATGTACTACTGTGGTAGTGAATCCCTTCTCTGGGGAACCATTTAGACACCTTGAATTGCTATTGGGATTCTGCAATATTTATTATCTTCTCACTCAGTTACTTCTCAAATCTTTAAAACAAACATCTGAGGAAAGCTGGAAAGAATGGAGGGAAAAGTAAAAGAAAAGATCTTGTATCTGATATATGGAGAAGGAATTGAAACTAAATTCCAGCTAAATGTTGACCAAAGCAGGATATACTGAAGCAATTCTCAGCCCTAAAGAGTTAAAGAAATGGAATGAAATGGAGCATAAGCCTGTCTAGTAAGAATGTATCTCAGAAACAAAAAAAAAAAAAAAAAAAATCTTAATCCATCAGGCTTCCTGGTCAGTAAAATTACCATTCAAAGGAAATGGTAGAAGGCCATTACTCGAATCATTTAAAACCAGACTGGATGAAGTACTGGAAAATGCCCTGTGGGGATTCTGGCTAGGCAGAGACTTCTTTACTGGCTCTTCTAATACAAATGATGCCTCAAAACCCAATCTAGAAAGGAAATAATAATATTATGAAAAAGATTGTGCAGAATCTTTAATTAAATGATTATGCATAGTCATAAATAAAATGAATGTAACTGCTAATAGATGTTAGTAATCCTTGAAAGATTGGGAAGAATAGCCAGGTACTATAGAATAAGCCTAAGGCAGATGTCCTAGTATTCAAAAAATGGAAGAGATTGTATAACCCCAAAGCTAACAAGCTTGATTCTATTTCCTGGAAAACTTCTATAAGATCCTATTAAAAGAAACATTACCAAATAAAGTGAACATATCAAGAGTTAGGCAAACTTTATTCCTTCTTTGGACAGTGTTACTGAGACTGAGGGAATCAAGGGGTTGCTATAAAGAAGGAGAGGAGACAACACATTATTAAATTCATACAGTGTACCAAGCACTGGACTAAGCACTTTATAAATACTATTCATTCAATCCTCACAACAACCCTGGGATGTAGATGCTATTATTATCCCCATTTCAGACTTGAGGAAACTGAGGCAAATAGAAGTTAAGGGAATTGCCCAGTTAAACAATTTGTGACTATTACGTGGCTGACTCTAGAACTAGCACCAAACCCACTGAATCACCATATTTCTAGATACAACTGAAATATTTAACAGAATTCTATGTGTGTTACACGTGAAGAAAAAAATGGCATCATTGGTTTCAAATTGTAAAGTCATCTGAGGAAGCCATCCTTCATTTCTTCTTTGGCTCTGCTTCTGATTCCCTAGACTTGGCCAACAAAAAACAGCTCCATCCTTTGCCTGGAACAACTCTGCATCTATGACCCACTTCGTTCATTGACAAGTTACTCCTATAATATCCTTTTGGAGAAAGCATCCCAGACTAGACATCCTTTAGTCCTGCTTAACTTTGTCACTGCGTCTCTAGAGTTTATCAACATTTTCCTTCCTCATTTTGGTTCTGTGTTGTGAATTGTCTTCTCCCATTAGAATACAATTTTCTGGAGGATAGGAACTATGATTATTTTTGTCTGTATTTGTATTTCTGGTGCATAGCACAGTATCTGGCATTTAGCAAATATACTTAATAAATCTGATAAATTCAAGAAATAAATGTTACAGGTGAAAGATGATGAACACCTACTTAGGTGGTGTTTATCTTAAATAGGCCTTAGTATTTTAGTGTAAAGCTTTTCAAATTGTGGGTCAAGATCCCATAACTGAATGTGGAGTCACAAAATTATGATTTATTTCAGTAAATGTTAAATTTGTATATGTATTTTATGTAACTACATTCCTGGGTTCATGTGAAAATTTCTTGGACCAAAAAGGTCCAAGAGAAAATTGAAGAAGCCCTGTTTTAGTAGAAACCAAGCTAAATTAGGTCAATACCATTTAAGTGACCCAAAAAAGCTAATGTGAGTTTTGTTTGAATTAATAGAACTTAGTGTCTAGGTCTGGAGTGGGAGATAGGAAAAGAGTGTAGTGTTCCATGGACCTTTATTCTGGTTAGATCAGAGTTGCAGTATTGTATTCCATTTTGGTAATACCAGCATTGTAGGAAGGATGTTAATAAGCTATATTATAAAGACAGTATCCAGAGGTAGTCAGTGCAGATGTTTTAGAACCTTGAGTTTATGCTAACATAAATTAAAATTACTGAGAATATTTAGCTTAGATAAGACAAGAGCTGATAGGGAGGAGATGTTTGCTCTCTTTAAGTCTGAAGAGCTATCAGGAGAAGAGGGATTAGGTTTATTTTTCTTGGTAATGGAACTAGGATCTATGGTTGGAAGCTGGAAAAAAATTTGATATTGATATAAAAAGAAAAAAAAAAAAAAGAAAAGGATGAGTTTATTAAAACTCCTCAAGTGAGTTGTCCAAAAAGGAATAGCAGTGGGTTCTCCCTTACTAAAGAGGTTGGATGACCATTTGTCAGTTAAGTTAAAATGAGAATTGTTTTACAGAGATGTCTTCATCTCAGAATATTTTTTCCAGTGTTGGGTTCCCTAGCTCCCTGTTAGAGTAGTGTTGCTATAGAGATAGGACAGTCAAGCAGGAGTAGGGCCAAAATGAATTGTTTTGGCAACATATCTGAATTTGGCTTTGGAGGCTTCTGGAAAGAATATGTAAAGGAAGAGTTAGCTCCCCTTGTGGAAGAGGAGATGGTGCTGGCAGGACTGAATGCTGTCTGATTTCTAGGCACATTTCCTTCCCCTCTTCTTCCAGGGATTTTATAGGATGGGATGTCAGGACAGAATTATATTGTATGAAATGATATGATGTCCTCTTGATAACATCCCAAAGAAAAGATTAAAATCTGACCCTGCTTTCCCACCCCTGGCAGTAGCCCAAGCAACTAATGCTTTCTTATAGTGTTTGTCTTTTAAAATGCAATCATTTTTCTTTTGCAATGGGGACGTGTCTATTGGTTCTCTATAAGTATCAAAAACTTTTCTGAATTTTCAGTTGCCAGTATCATTAATTACACCTAAGATTGCTATTCACAGGATTTTCTTTGTAATTAGATGCAGAATATTTGTAAAAATGTGAAGATTGAGGATGGGAGTGCAGTAAAGGAATCAAAATGTAAACAGTATACAGAAGTATTGGCTTCTTATGCTATAGCCAGTAGGGCTTTAAAGTATAACTATCACTTCCTCCTACAACTGAGCAATGATCTTGCCATTGGTTCCTTTTTTTATTATATTTTTTTTATAATATTATCCCTTGTATTCATTTTTCCAAATTATCCTCCCCCTCCCTCTACTCCCTCCCCCCCATGACAGGCAATCCCATACATTTTACATGTGTTACAATATAATCTGGATACAATACATGTGTGTAAATACCATTTTCTTGTTGCACAATAAGCATTAGATTCCGAAGGTACATGTAACCTGTTGCCATTGGTTCTTAGTAAAAGTACCCTGCCACATTTTCCTATCAGAGTCCAAGAGGAGGAGGGAAGGAGAGTTTGTGTCCAGAAATCAGATGTGGATCTTGCCAATTATATTTTCTCACATCTTATGCAAGATAGGAAACAGACCATTCACTTCAAGTGAATGAAGCCAAGTTCAAAAAGCTATCACAAAAAATATTGACTTTATGTATGGTGACTGCTTGAGTTTCCCATCTCCATAGCAACATTATTTGTGCAGAGAATTCAGGATTCCAGGGTAACAGTGTGATTTTATAAGGGAAAAGAAAAAAAAATCTTGACTAGGTTTCTTGTGAAAGAAGCATTAGAACAGACCATATTATTCCCCAATCATACTCTATTCTCCAATAGTGCTAATGAAAATCAAGTGTTCAGCACTATTATAGAAACATTTCAATCAAAGGACTTTAACCTTCATGTACCAAATTTTTTGTTCATGTTTTAGAATAAATCATTTCCTTCGAGTCTTTGATTTCTTCTTTTCCAAAAAAATTGTGTTAGAACAGATTATTGATCTCCAAGTTCTTTTCAATCATAAGTCTATACTTTTTTGAAAATTGAAAAGAAAGAGATTTATAGCATTTAAAGTTTCAAAGTATTTTCCATATAGATGTTCTGTGAAATATATAGTAAAAATATTATTTCCATTTTACAAATGAGGAAACCTAGGATCCAAAAAGGTTTGTACCTGTGAGGGATGTAGAAGACCCTTACTCAAAGTGACTACTCAGAGATCACTCAGTAGAAAGCAGAAAAGTTGTTTATTGAAAACCTCTGGAGGATGAGCTGTCCCATCGCGAGATAAGAAAGAGAAAGCTTGCAGTAGGAGGGCTAAAAAAGTATTAAAGATAGATAGCTTTTATACAAGATATTACTTCACAAGTAAGAGAGAATTGAGAAGGGAAGGGGGAGGCATCTAATTGGTTGTTGCTATTGGAGAGATTGGAATGGAAGGTTTCTATTTCCCCCAAATCTCCTGATTTCTAAGAAACAGAAAATCAGGCCTTCAGGCTTAATCAAGCAGATAGTGGTCCAGCTAATTGACTAAATATCGATAAATGTCAAATATTGATAAATGTTATCAGCTCAGGTTAAGTAAATATGGTTATAGCTAGCCAAGACTCAAGTAAATATGGGCCTGAATATATCATACAGGTCATAGGAGAAACACAGTAATAATGAAAATAAAATACAGAAAAATAATTCACATATTCTTGTAAGTTCTTCACCTTATCTTGCTCTATTCCCCACATACCCAATACCTAAAATTCTTATTATTGCCTAATTTACCTACTTTGAAAATGGGAGAACAGGATTTGAAATTGTGTCCTGGGTTCAAATTCTCTCTACCTTATTTATTCTATTGTTGCCATTTGACAAAAGTGGCAAATTGTTTTGCCTTACTAGAGCTGAGGTTGGACTAGATCTATTTTAGCTTTAAATCTATTATCCTAAGTTAAAGATTCACGATTAAAATTACTGAGGAGTGATGATCTCATTTTTTAGCAAATATGGAGAACAAGATCAATTTTGCAATGACTTACATATATTATATGATGGTTATATTCCTACTGTGACTAAAAGACTATTATTTATGATTAAAATCCAGGCTAGTTTCCTTCCTGGAAGAAAGAATTCTTGACATTTTCAGATATTAAGAAAAAAAAAAGTATTCCTTGAAAAATGTAAATGATCTTCAAGGTAATAATAAAGGGGAAAAAAGTTAAAAGAGTATAAGAGAATGATCATGTTCTGGGAAGGTAAAGGATAGAAGTATGATAGAAAGAAAAAGGAAAGAAGTAAAAAAAAAAAAACAATCTTATGAATTTCTATCCATAAATAAGGGGCAAAGAGGAGAAAATTATTTACAAGGAATCATGATATGCAGAACAGTCTAACAATCAAGATCAGCTCCCAACTTAGGAATTTCATGACAACTAATGGTCAATCTCACATTATCAAGAAAGGCAAGGAATGTAGTATAGAAATGAACAAGACTTTTAAAGCCTGATGAACAAATGCCTACTTTTGCTGATTCATTCAGGACCAATTAATATTACTGAAATTAATGAATGAAAGAAAAAATGAATTATGAATGAAAAAGCCCTTACAATATGCCAAGTACTGTTTTATTCTCCAGAGATAGAGATAGAAAAACAAGACTGTCCTTTCTTCTAAGAAACATACATTGTAATGAGGAAAGATAAAATGTATAGAAACAACATAATAATAACATTACTGAAAATTAAACTTTGAACTACTGATTAAAGTTAGTGGCTTTAGAAGAGGAAAAAAAATAGGGAAGTGAATGGTGGATAAAAAGATATTTTAAGAAGAAAAGCCGAATTTATGAACTACATCTTAAAATGTGGTTATGTTAGATACATGATTAGGGGTAGAGTATATTCTACAAGAGCTGATTTCATATACATACAATCTTACATATGCACATATGTATATGGTTATATACTTATATATGTATGGGTTTATATAATGCACACATATATTTTAGAACCTTAACATTTAAACGAAAACAGGCTAAAACTAAGAAAAGGGAAAGGAAGAAAACTGTCTATGAATATTTGTTAAGTCATATGCCATAAATATTAGCACAAATATAAGAAAAGGAACAGGAAAAACTATATACACATATTAACTTTTATAATTAGAATGTGAATATGAAATCCAAGAAAGGAGCCACCATTTAAGCCTATTGTTTCAGATATTTTCAACCAAATGGCTAAGGTATAACTGAAAATCAAAATTTATCAACCAAGGTGACATTTGATTTCAGAGGCACTACTGATATTTAGTGGTATATTACATTGCACATTAAGAAGATATATTGTTATTGTTTATTCATTTAGTTATGTTTCACTCTGTGTAACTCCATGGACTATAGCACATCAGACACTTCTGTACTACACTATCTCCTGAAGTCTATCTAAGCTTATGTTCATTGCTTCCATGACACTAGTGAGCTATCTCTTTTTCTGCTGTCCCCTTCTCCTTTTGCCTTCAATTTTCTCCAACATCAGGAGCTTTTCCAATGACTCCCATCTTCTTATCATGTGGCCAAAGTATTTAAGTATCAACATTTAGCTTTTCAATGAATAGTCTCAATGAATTTTTAAAGGGTTAACAAGATTTGATCGCCTACCTTTCCAAGGCATTCTCCAAAGTCTTTTTCGGCACAATTCAAAGTACCAATCCTTCAGTGTTCAGCTTTCCTTAGAGTCCAAACTCTTATTGACATATATTACTACTGGAAAAACAGTAGCTATGAACCTTTATTGGCAAAGTGCTGTCTCTGCCTTTTAGTATGTTGTCCAGATATGCTATAGTTTTCCTTCCAGAGAGGAAGTGGCATTCTCACTAAGAAATCTGGGAGCTATAGGTGACAAGTGCAGTGTTAAACATTTTGGCAAAGATCAATGGCAGGATAAATGGAAATAACTGTCATTAAAAGATACTAAAGATCACCTGGACAAAACAAATTAAATTGATTTTGAATTTGAGAGCTATTTCCCCAGACATGATATGATAATTATGAGAGAGGGTAAATATACAGTTATCTTTTGGGGAAGTCTCCCTGCCAAAAGAACTAATACATTCTTGGATTGAAATGGTTGCTATCAATTTCTATTGCTAATGGGACTATTCATCATTTTCCTAGTTTTTCAAAGCTCGTAAGGTCCATTTATCTCCTATAAATATTTGCCAAACTTTGAGAAAGAATATGTACAGCAGAGACAAAGTGAGAGACATCAAGGATTTATAGTCAGTCACATGAAGGCTAGGATGTAAGGGTAACAAGAGCAGATAGCTGGTACTTCTTTGGCCAGTTTTTTTTTTTTTTTTTTACCTTTTCCATAAACCAGAGTCTACCAACAGCTCTTACTTATTCAAAAGCCACAAGAGAAACAGCAAATCATTCAATTTTGTTTTAGAAGCCAATTAAAAATCTGTTAAACATTAAGCAATAAACTGATAGAAAATAGAAGATACATGTACACACTGAAATAGGGATGTAAAGAGCTTGTCTTTAACATATTTCTTGAAACAAGATCACCAAGCTTCCATGTGAAATTGATACTAGACAAAGAATATTGTGACTACTCCAAAAATAGGAACTTTGTTAGCCATTACTTTCCCCCATCCTATATAGTGGTATTTCTTAAAAACTAACAAAAAAGAGAAGAAAATTCATCCAACTTGAAAACTGCTCATACAACATGAACATAACTAAAACAAGGACCATTTGCTATATTTTTATGTGCATGAAAAAGAGATTAACAAATTGTTATATTGAGAGTAAAAGAAGAGAAGCATTTGACAGTGACATAAAAGAAAGACTAAATGAATGAATATGTTAAGTAGAACTCTGAAACTAGATAGCTAACGAGATGACAAATTAGAGAATAAGTGGCTTTAGACAAAGAAAGAGAGCCTATGAAAAATGACTTCTCCAAGTAGAATGCACAAAAATAACTAAAGGAAAGAAAATGAGTATTGTCTTTTTAAAGAAAGGGAAACAAAAAAGAAATTCTAAATTAATAAAAGAAAACTTTAGAGACAAAGTAAGGAAAATTAAAAAAAATAAAAATATCAACACAACTTATGTGTAAATATATTAAACAATCTAATAAAAATGAAAGTGATGAATGTGAAAAGAAAACAAAATCACCATGAGATGTTATTTACAAGAAATATTTCTAATATGCAGAACCATATATATATATATATATATATATAATGAAAAATGGAACAAAATTTACTATTCATCAGTTGATTTTTTTTAAAATCAAAGAACTATCAAAATATAAACAACATTTTACAACATAAAAATATGAATAAAAAACCTATGTTATGCTTAAATAACCATAGACAATATCAATATTAAATTTATGTTATTATGTTATTTAAATGTGTTAGCATCTAAATTTATAAAGGAAAAGTGATGAATTACAAGAAGACATAAACAGAAAAACCGTAATAGCAGGTTCAAATTTCATTGCTTTTTTCTGGCATCAGAAAAACAAACTAATGAAGAATAAATTAGTAGAGAAACTAGAGCTAAAATATTATGATAATTTCTGAATGTATTTACTAAAATATATGTATTTTTAAGCATTACATAAAATTTTTACAAAAAATTGATCATGTTTTAGGAAATAACTGCAAAAAGTCAAAAAAGGCAAACATATTTTATGGATTCTGACATAAGAAAAGTAGTAGTTTTTGTTGCTATTTACCCTTTGTGCATAAAGAAGACCAAAATCACCTCACAGTGTTGGGGTCAATGTACAGTATGTATGACTACTAAAACAAGCTTGGAAGGCTTTACCATAGTTTATCATAGTTTGTACCACAGTACAAATAGTTCATATGAATATTTGGGCTAGAGATGTCTCTAAATTTGTGAACCTTATATTTCTTTTGAATGCTTGAAATTTCAGCTTGAGGAAAAAAAACCCTCAGCATCTACAGATCCAAATGATTAACAATGAAATTCAAATAATGAATGAGCAAAAGAATGAAGCATAGAAAAGATTAATAATAATGTGAAACAAAATAATAATGATTAAATCACAAATTAACTCAATTAAAGTAGTCTTTAGGGGGAAATGCAGCCCTAAAATACATTAACAAAATAGGAAAAGAAAAGGAGAGGATTAGTGGACTGCATATGCATATGAAAAAATTTAAAAGTTAACAAATAAATGAACCCAAGATAAACAAAAGAAAAAGAAAAAGGAAATATTGAAAATTAGAAGGGAAACCAATAAACTGGAAACCAAAAGTACTATAGAAATTATTTTTAAAAATTTAAAAGCTTAATCTTTAAGAAGACTTAAAAATTCAATAAATTATAAATAAACATAATAAAATAAAAGATTAGAAAACTTAGTAAACAAAACAGCAAATTAACAAAGGCCAAGAAGAAATAGAAAGAATTACTAGAACCTACTCTACACAAATATATGTTAACAAAGATGAGAACACTAAATAGAGGAATTCCTTTAAAAATGGAGAATATCAGGTAAATATGGTAACAATGAATGATATTGTATGATGATAAACTGTGAATGACTTAGCTCTTCTGGTTAATGTGGTAATATATAACAATTCTGAAGGAATTATGATGGAAAGTGTTATCCATCTTCCCAGAAAGAATTGATGTATAAATGGAGATTGAAACTTACCTTTTTTTTCCAAAGTAGTTACCATTGAAATGTATTTTGCATGGTTTCACATGTATAATTTATAGCACATCTCATTCCTTCACCATGGTAAAGAGGGTAAGTGAAAATTTGAAACTCAAATTTTAAGTGAATGGTAAAAATGAATAAATAATAAATTTATGGAGAAAAAGGAAAAACATGGAAAAAGAGAACTTCAGCAATTTTACCTGTTAGAGATGCTAGTCAAAACTTTGTGGAAGACAAAAGGCTGAGTGTTGAGGCAATATCTGGGGGCCCTGCCAGAACTCCAAGTCCTGCTGACTATCCACTTTCGGAACAGTTAGAACACTAAAATGAAAGCACCCATCTAACCTACCAGTAGATGGGTTTTGACTTTCCATCCAAGAAATTAATTATCATCAATGAAGTAATTGTCTTCCCTCTTCCTTCTTTTGGATATTACCTTAAAGGCTTTTAAATTCCTTAAATCAAGGTTTCCTGACTACAACTGCAGTTCTCTATTCATAATCCATAATGCTAGGTATATCTTAGAGAGAATAACTACAACCACTGGATATTGGTGGTCTGGAAGAAATCTCTTGGGCCAGAGATTAGTTATAAACTCACTGTCAATGGTAACACAAATGACTGAGATCATTCTGAACTCCGGAATATTTCTGCATTTTTTTCAGGAGATAATTCATTCTTGGCAAGCAAAGACAATCATTAGAAATTATGTTGTTCTCCTGAATTTTCCTCTCTTAATACAATCCCTTTATAGACATTCTGGGGTATATTTCATTTGGCTCTTTTAGCCCATGAAAGCAGCATCTATTTTCAAGCTAATAGCATTATTTACATGCCAAGAGTGGAAATTTAGCATTCAGAGGATCATAGACTTAGAACTGAAAAAAGACCCCAAGGCTAGCAAATCCAACCCCACATACATAGTAATAGATAAACACCAAGGTTCAAATCCAGGTCCCTTGACTCTAAATTTAGCATCATTTCCTTTTAATACATAAACAATGTAGATAATTTTAGTATTTCTGGAAAACAGAGTATGTACTCTGTTTTTTAATGTGTGCGTGTGTATGTATATATGTGTGTGTGCATATACCTGCATGTGCCTATGTATCCTTGGGTGCCAAGTGACCATTGTTCCAGCGAGATTACAAATTGCAAGTCAAATTTCCTTATGCTATGATGAGATCAAGAAGGCTTTTGAACATTGCACTTTAAACATTTCATAATGAATAATAAAATTAGTCTATGAGGAAGGAGAAAAAAAGGCAGGGAACAAATACAACATTAAAAATCTGTGTAAGACATTTTTATGTAAAATCTTTAATTACATCGTTTGATGTTTTCATTGGCAAGATTGAAGATTGTTTTGATTGTGCCATTCTTTCCTCTCTGTAGAGTCCACAGGTCCAGGTGGGAATGGGATTGAGGGGTGGTCTACAATTCTCTGCTTCTACAGCATGGTGTAGAAACTACCAATTCAAAATCTGACCTGCTGTTGACCTCCTGGAGGCAAGCCAAAATAGCCACAATCATATGGACAAAGGATGTTTGCAACCCATCTGGGGTAGAAGGTGCTCAGTTAGATTTCTCACAAAATCTTCTTCCTTAAAGAAAACAAATATTAAAATAGGTCCATCTGGAAGTCTTTCCCATTTCCCCAGGGTCCTTTGGTCTGAGCTATGTGGTGAGTAACAAAGGAGAGAAGTAGGGCTAGTCCAGGTTCTATGAAGTGATGAGTTGGGGCTCTGGAGTCTTTTGGAAAATCTGGCATGGAAAGCTGCACTATGAATAAACATTTATTGAATGTCATCAGTACAGCATATTTGATAGAAAGGACATGTTCTTTTCCCAGAGGATATGAAATGTGCTTTTGTGTGGATGTGGGGATTGTTAATATTGAAAAATGAAAACTGATTTTCTGACTATATACTTATTTAAAATGGCATGGTGTTTAGAAGAGCCAAAAGGAAGTATTAGAAGTATGTTAGTCTAGCCCTTTTGTTTCACATATGAGGAAACTAAAGTTAAGACAGGTAAAATGTCTTGTCCAGTATCACACAAGCAATAATAGGTCAAGACTTGAATTTGTATTGGAAAAAAAAGTATAGGAGCTATATAAGCATTTTTTTTTTTTTTTTTGAGGCTGGGGTTAAGTGACTTGCCCAGGGTCACACAGCTAGGAAGTGTTAAGTGTCTGAGACCAGATTTGAATTCGGGTCCTCCTGAATTCAGGGCTGGTGCTCTATCCACTGTGCCACCTAGCTGCCCCTATATAAGCATATATTTAAAACATTGAATTCAATAATCTAGAATATAATAAATCTGAAAACATAATTTACCTAGACAAGAATTCCTTATGTCGAAAGAATTTCAGAGTAAACTTAAAATGTCAGGCAGTAAATAGGTTTAATGCAATAATCTATATTAAATGTTATAATATCAACAAATTAAAATTCAGTTAACAAATTAAACTCAAAATAAATATGTGTACTTTGAAGGAAAGAAAAAAACATATATATTTTTTAAATAGAAGAGAAATGGATCTATTAGCTTTCACAAGTAAGGATTTTTATTTAAACTAGGGATAGAAGTGATTGTTATAAAGAAAACAATTCATTTAGATTGAAAGAAATTAGAAAACTTTTTCCACAAAGGAAATGAATACAACTAAGATAATAAGGACAGTTGTATGCTGGGAAAATATTCACATCAAATGTCTCTGATGAAGATGTGCTCTCCAAGAGATAGGCAAATTAATATTATCTTAGTTCCAAAACCATTGGTATAGGACTCTCCTCCTTAATGGAAAATGGAACCCTTGTTTGAAGGGTGGGGCAGAGTTGGCCAGATCAAAAGGGTTACTTTGAGTTTTCTTTTTTTTTTTTTTTTAATTTTATAATTATAAAATTTTTTGACAGTATATATGCATGAGTAATTTTTTTTATAACATTATCCCTTGTATTCATTTTTTCCAAATTTTCCCCTCCCTCCTTCTACTCCCTCCCCTAGATGACAGGCAATCCCATACATTTTACATGTGTTACAATATAACCTAGATACAATATATGTGTGTAAATCCAATTTTCTTGTTGCATGTTAAGTATTAAATTCCGAAGGTATAAGTAACCTGGGTAGATAGACAGTAGTGCTAACAATTTACATTCACTTCCCAGTGTTCCTTCTCTGGGTGTAGTTATTTCTGTCCATCATTGATCAACTGGAAGTAAGCTGGATCTTCTTTATGTTGAAGATATCCACTTCCATCAGAATACATCTTCATACAGCATTGTTATTGAAGTATACAGCGATCTTCTGTTTCTGTTCATTTCACTCAGCATCAGTTCATGTAAGTCTCTCCAAACCTTTCTGAATTCATCCTGCTGGTCATTTCTTACAAAGCAATAATATTCCGTAACCTTCATATACCATAATTTACCCAACCATTCTCCAATTGATGGACATCCATTCATCTTCCACTTTCTAGCCACTACAAAAAGGGCTGCCACAAACATTTTGGCACATACAGGTCCCTTTCCCCTCTTTAGTATTTCTTTGGGATATAAGCCCAATAGTGGCACTGCTGGATCAAAGGGTATGCACAGTTTGATAACTTTTTGGGCATAGTTCCAAATTGCTCTCCAGAATGGACGGATTCTTTCACAACTCCACCAACAATGTATTAGTGTCCCAGTTTTCCCACAGCCCCTCCAACATTCATCATTATTTGTTCCTGTCATCTTAGCCAATCTGACAGGTGTGTAGTGGTATCTCAGAGTTGTCTTAATTTGCATTTCTCTGATCAGTAGTGATTTGGAACACTCTTTCATATGAGTGGATATAATTTCAATTTCATCATCTGAGAATTGTTTGTTCATATCCTTTGACCATTTATCAATTGGAGAATGGTTTGATTTCTTATAAATTAGGGTCAGTTCTCTATATATTTTGGAAATGAGACCTTTATCAGAACCTTTAACTGTAAAAATATTTTCCCAGTTTGCTACTTCCCTTCTAATCTTGTTTGCATTAGTGTTCTTTGTACAGAAACTTTTTAGTTTGATGTAATCAAAATCTTCTATTTTGTGATCAATAATGATCTCTAGTTCTCCTCTGGTCATAAATTCCTTCCTCCTCCACAGGTCTGAGAGGTAGACTACTCTCTGTTCCTTTAATCTATTTATGATCTCATTCTTGATGCCTAAATCATGGACCCATTTTGATCTTATCTTGGTATATGGTGTTAAGTGTGGATCCATATCTAATTTCTGCCATACTAATTTCCAGTTTTCCCAACAGTTTTTTTCAAATAATGAATTTTTATCCCAAATGTTGGTATCTTTGGGTTTATCAAACACTAGATTGCTATAGATGTACCCTTTTTTGTCCTTTGTACCTAATCTGTTTCACTGATCAACTGGTCTATTTCTTAGCCAGTACCAGATAGTTTTGGTGACTGCTGCTATATAATATAGCTTTAGATCAGGTACACCTAGACCACCTTCATCTGACTTTTTTTTCATTAGTTCCCTTGCAATTCTCGACCTTTTATTCTTCCATATGAATTCTGTTGTTATTTTTTCTAGGTCATTAAAATAGTTTCTTGGGAGTCTGAATGGTATAGCACTAAATAAATAGATTAGTTTGGGGAGTATTGTCATCTTTATTATATTTGCTCGGCCTATCCAAGAGCTCTGAATGTCTTTCCAATTATTTAAATCTGACTTTATTTTTGTGGCAAGTGTTTTGTAATTTTGCTCATATAATTCCTGACTTTTCTTTGGTAGATGGATTCCTAAATATTTTATATTCTCAACATTTGTTTGGAATGGAATTTCTCTTTGTAGCTCTTACTATTGCATTTTGTTGGTGATGTATAAAAATGCTGAGGATTTATGTGGATTTATTTTGTATCCAGCAACTTTGCTAAAGTTGTGAATTATTTCTAATATCTTTTTATTGGAATCTCTGGCGTTTTCTAAGTATACCATCATATTATCTGCTTTGAGTTATCTAAATCACTTTAGCCTTTGACTTTCTTTGGAGCTTCTTGGAGTCTCTTTGTATTATAGGTGCTTTTAGCATCTAGATTCAAGAGAGAAAATGAAAGATTCTTGTAGAGGGTCACAGACAGTGGGGAAATTCTGGGTAAGGTAAATTGATAAATATAACAAGATGGCAATAATATTGGAGGGGTTGTGAAAACATGGCTAAACCCCTGCCCTATTTTTAATATTGTGAATTCTTCCAATCATTCTGGAATGTAATTTAAAACAATGCTAAGAAATTCATTAAAATGCCCATGCTATTGCAAGGCATTATGAAAGTGTCAGTGCATTGCCAGACTCCAATGGAACTGGGGTCATGCCCATTTCCTAGAATACTTCCCACAATGTGGATGGCCTGGAATTGAAGTTTGATATTAGCTAAGGGCGTGTTCTCTGTGTGTTTATCTTCTTTGAGCACTGTTTTGAAACTATTTTTGTAATGATCACTTGTATACTCTTTTGACATGTGTGAAATTAAATAAAATTGACATTTTCTACTCCAATCAGCCTAAGGATGTCTAAAAAGTTGTGGAATGTAGATGCAACAGAATTTCACTATTGTAAGAAATGATGGACTTAATATGATATCCATGGCAGGATTTATATAACTGATGCAAATAAGGATAAAGAAGTAGAAACAATATATGTAAAAATTGCTACAACAATTTAGCAAAACAATCTAAATTCAACATTATATAAGTATAAATATCAAACTTCAATTCAAGAAGAGACACAAGAAAGTACCTTTCCTGACATTTTTACTTAGGTAAAGGAGTATTTGTAGAGCAATGCAATCAGATTTGTAAATATGTTGGCAACTTTTACTTGAAATTTTTCATCCTCCTATTTATATTGTTATAAAAATTGTTTGCAGAAAAAAGAAGGATAAGCAAATTTGGAAATTTATATGAAGTAAAAGCAAAAGATACTGAAAATAATACAAAGAAAAATATTTAAAAAACAACATTGGGAGAATAAACAAAAAAGCATTTCAATGGACATCTGAATTTTTTTTTAAATGTAAAAATAATAAAATAATTACCCTCCTTATAAAGAGTAATAAAATTGATGTAGATGTGATTCAGTTCAAACATAAAAGAATTAAACAAAAATAGATTTCCTAGACTTAGATTGTTCATTTTGGTTTTCAGGCCTTAGAGTCATTTATACAAACATATAAAAAGAAAAAAAAATTAAATTTTCCAAAAGCAGCAGAGACTAAATAAATCATCTATAACTTCCTATGTGTAATTTCTCAGTATGGGTAAGGGGACTTTGAAGGAGGTATTCTGTATTTTGTGTGTTTGTGTGTGTGTGTGTGTGTGTGTGTGTGTGTGTGTGTGTGTGTGTGTATGTGAGTGTGTGTATATGGACATAACAAGATGATTCTCAGCTCCATTGGTACACTGAAGTTTCACTGACGTTACAGGCAGGAAGCAGAGAGCCTGTAATTCTGTGTCAAGCCTTTTCTGTATATGTTCTTTTCATGGAAATATGCTCTTTTGGGAAGCAGTGAGGATAAGAACTGTGACTGATTATAGACTCAGGAAGATGGAGTTGTGGAAGAAGTAGACTTAGATCATTCTTTGGAGAATCTGGACTAGACATAAGTCCACATTCAGTGGCCCTGGCATTCCCATTTCCCTTTAGGGAAAGAAACTTGAAAATAAAAACTTCACTGACAAATGTAAGAAAGATTTATTTTACATTCTTGCAAGAATGGGTGCTTAGGTGAATAGATACCTCCATCTCATATTTCTTTTTTTAATTAATTAATTTATTTTGAATACATATTGCCTGATGAATTATGTTGGGAAAGAAAAATCAGAACAAAAGGGAAAAACCATGGGACAGAAACAAAAAACAAAAAACAAACAAACAAAAAAAAAAACAGAAAAAAGAACTGAACATAGCATAAGTTGATTATTTAATTTCCATAGTTCTTTTTTCTAGATGCAGATGGCATTTTCTGTCCAAAGCTTATTATGATTGTTTTGGATCACTGAACCACTGAAAAGAACCAAGTCTTCCATAGTTGATCATCACACATTCTTGCTATTATTGTATATAATAATTACCTGGTGCTGCTCATTTGGCTCAGCATCAGTTCATGTAAACTTTTCTAGGCCTTTCTAAAATCAGCTTGTTCATCATTTTTATGGAATAATGATATTCCATTATTTTTATGTATCACAGCTTATTCAGCTATTCCCCAATTGATGGGGATCTACCTATTAGCCAATTCTTTACTACCACCAAAAGAACTGCTACAAACATTTTGGCATATGTGGGTCCTTTTCTTTGGAATACAGACCCAGCAAGTGGCACTGCTGTGTCAAAGGATGTGCACAGTTTGATAGCCCTTTGGGCAAAGTTCCAGATTGCTCTCCAGAAAGGTTGGATCATTTCACAATCCTATCAACAATGAATCAGTGTCCCAGTTTTCACATATCCTCTCCAATATCTATCACTATTTTTTCCTGTCATTTTAGTCAATCTAAGATGTATGAAGTAATACATCAGCTTGTTTTAATTTGGATTTCTCTAATCAACATGGATTTAAAGCATTTTTTTCATATGACTATAGATGGCTTTAATTCTGTCATCTGAAATTGTTCATATCTTTTGACCATTTATTAATTGGAGAATGATTTGTATTCTTACAAATTTGATACAATTCTTTATATATTTTAGAAAAGAAACATTTAGCAGAAACACTGGTCATGTTTTTTTTTTTTTTTTCCCAGCTTTACACTTCCCTTTTCATCTTGTTTCTGTTGATTTTCTTTGTGCAAAATCTTTTTAATTTAATGTAATCAAAGTTGTCCATTTTACCTTTTCTTCTTTGGTCATAAATTCCTTCCTTTTCAAAAGGTCTAATAAGTAAATTTTCCTTTGTTCTCCTAATTTGTTTATGGTATCATAAGCCTTCATGCCAAATCATGCACTTATTTTAACCTTACTTTGGTATGATGTGTGAGATGTGGGTGTATGCTGAGTTTCTGACATGTTATTTTCCAGTTCTCTTAGTAATTTTTGTCAAATAGTGAGTTCTAATTCCAGAAACTATAGCTTGGAGGTTTATCAAGTATAGATTACTACAGGCCTTGATTATAGTGTTATATATATTTTATTTATTCCACTCTATTTATCCAGTCCACCACTCTATTTCTTAGCCAGTAACAAATGGTTTTGATGATTGCTACTTAATAATATAGTTTTAGATATGGTATTGCTAAGCCACCATTCTTTGATTTTTTTCCCATTAATTCCCTTGACTTTTTGTTCTTCCAGATAAATTTTGTCATAATTTTTTTCTAGTTGTATAAAATATTTTTTGGCAGTTTTATTGTCATGGGCCTGAATGAGTAAATAAATTTAGACTGAAATATCATTTTTATTATATTTGCTTAGCCTTCACATGAACAATTGATATTTCCCCAGTTGTCTAGATCTGGCTTTTTTGCTTAAGAAGTGTTTCATAATTGTGTTCATATAGTTCTTGTGTTTGTCTTGTCAAGTATACACCCAAATATTTTATTTTGTCTATAGTTATTTTAAATGGAATTTATCATTCTATCTCTTGCTAATGGGCTTTGTCCATAATATTTAGAAATGCTGATAATTTATATGGGTTTATTTTATATCCTGCAACTTTGCTAAAACTATTAATTGTTACCAGAAGCTTTTTGGATGATTTCCTAGGATTCTCTAAGTATATATTATCATATCATCTGCAAAAAGAGATATTGACTATTCTAATTCTTTTAATTTCTTCTTCTTTTTTTTTGATAAAGTCAACATTTTTGATATATTGTTGAATAATAGAGGTGATAATGGGTATCCTTGTTTCACCCCTGATCTTATTTGGAATCTGTCCAGCTTCTCTCCATTACAAATAATATTTGCAATTGGTTTTAAATAGATATTGCTTAA